>NC_092224.1:581047-881047 GCF_036320965.1 Panulirus ornatus | reverse complement strand
AATGAGACAGAAGGCGTAGAACTGCTAGTTGATATACGTACAAGGAAGAGACATTGCTAAGACGGCGCTGGTAAACAAGTGTTGCCGGATGGTGGTGTTCGGGTCTGACATCATCCCTGCCATAGAATTTCATGTGGACAGGAAAGGAAACCGAATACAAATTTTGCCTACAACAAAGTTATCCAGTTTGTATAGACCTTCAATAATATCATTGTTATAATTCTTTGTGAATGCAACAACAGAAGATTCAGTGATATTTCTCGTGGTATTGGAGTTACAATTAATAACTGAATTAGAGTTACTCCATGATTTTCAACATGATTAAACAAAGCATTTGCTTCTTATCCTATTCTTACACTATATCTATGTTGCGTAAATCTAATATATAAAGATATTTTCCAGTCTGCCCGACATGAGACACATTACACCTTTTACGGGGGATTCCGTAAAAACAGCCCACAGAATGTGCTGGTGAGTTTTTGAAGAAGATATTCTCTACGGTATTGTTATTGCTGAAGGCTACATTTACATTAAAGGATTTAAGGAACCTGGGAAGTAATGGAGAATTATAAGTAAAAGGAAAAACTAAAAGATTCTCAGTATCAAAGAGATTTTTGGGTATAACCCTTTAAAACGATTTCTTTGCCATCTTAGAGATTTATCAATGAGAGACCTAGGATATTCTAACTTGGATCCAATAAAATTTATCTTTTTAAATTCATCATCAATAAATTCCGAACTGCATATAAGTAATGCCCTTAGGAACATACACTGGAATGATGACAGTTTAACTGTCATACTGAGCTGAGTAATAATGAATATAAGAACATTAGCAGGTATTCTGTAACTTAAACATGTTTCTATCCCTATGGATTCTATAATCTAAAAATGTAATATACAATTATTTTCCACTTCCACAGTAAACTTTAATAGAAGGAACTAAATTGTTATGTAAGGGGAAAAATGTTTGTAAATTTTCGCTTGTTGGCCAAACACAAAGAACATCTACATACCTAAACCAAATTGCTTTAGAGGGTAAGATATCCCTTGGTAATTTTGTTTCAAAGAATTCCATGTAAAGATTACTTAATACTGGTGAAAGAGGGTTACCCATCGTCATAGAAAATTTCTGAGCATATTATTCTTCATTCAATTGAAATACACAGTCTTTTATGCACAATTTCATCAGTTCAATAACCACAGAATTTGACACAAGCAAATCAAGATTATCCAAGACAACAACCAGATATTCTAAGAGGTCATCAACTGGAACTTTTGTGAACAAGGATGAAACATTAAAACTTACCAGTTTGAGAACAAAATCAATATGGATATCATTAAGCTTGTAAACTAAATCTATATTGTTCATGATATTGAAATCTGATATAATGCAAAAAGTGGGCTTAACAACAAACTAGCTATTTTGATCATTCATATGTGATAGAGGCCACTTGAACTCACTATGGGTCTTGCTGGAAAGTTTGGCTGATGTGTTTTCATAAGTCCATACATATATGGTAATGAAGGGGACAATGATGAAAATCTGTTGATGAGAGAACTATTACCTTTCAGAAACAACTTCAGTTCTTTATCAAGGTGAGAAATAACTGCTTCTAGGAGATTTCTACCGAGTTTAAAGTACGTTGTATTATCACGTAAAAGATCATACATTTTTGACAAATAATTAACTTTCTCCATAATCACGACTGTGTTAGGCATAACTGCTCTAGTTATGTATAGTTCATTATCTTTCTTCAAATCGTTAACAACACTGACGAATCTTTTTGGACAATTTGGAGCAGCAGGTTTAGACAAACTGGCATACACTAACCCTTTACAAATGTGCACTTCATCGTTAGATAATTTACTGTACGTGTCCATATTACAAAATGATCTTGCAATATCAAACCAGTTAACTTCTTTGTTTGAGGAAACCGTACGTTTTCTGCTCAGTACAACGGATATTTTCCGTACTATTCGCCGAGTATTTTCCGTAAAGTGAATCGTATAATTTTTGTAAAGTAACCAGAATATTTTACAAACAGAAGATCAGATATTTTCCGTAAAGAAAACTGGATATTTTCCGTACAGTACACCGGATATTCTCCGTACAGTGCACTAGATATTTCCCGTACAAAACATGGGATATTCTCCGTACAGTACACCAGATATTTCCCGTGCAGTACATCGGATATTCTCCGTACAGTACACCTGATATTCTCCGTATAGTACACCTGATATTCTCCTTACAGTACACCTGATATTCTCTTTACAGTACACCTGATATTCTCCGTACAGTAAACCTGATATTCTCTTTACAGTACACCTGATATTCTCTTTACAGTACACCTGATATTCTCCTTACAGTACACCTGATATTTTCTTTACAGTACACCTGATATTCTCTTTACAGTACACCTGATATTCTCCTTACAGTACACCTGATATTCTCTTTACAGTACACCTGATATTCTCCTTACAGTACACCTGATATTCTCTTTACAGTACACCTGATATTCTCCGTACAGTAAACCTGATATTTTCCTTACAGTACACCTGATATTCTCCGTTCAGTACACCTGATATTCTCTTTACAGTACACCTGATATTCTCCGTACAGTACTCCTGATATTCTCCGTACGGTAAATCTGATATTCTCCGTACAGTACACCTGATATTCTCCGTACAGCACACCAGATATCACACCTGTTGCTGGGTAAGAGGTTTGTGTAGTGATAGCGTGTTTAAACCTTGTGTCCCGTGAATACACCGGTGCGACCCCTGACAATACAAAGGTCTGGTCAAAGGTCAAGCGTTCACACCTAAGTGTCGTACCCTCGTTCTCAAGAGCTGGCACCATCGGCGCACAAGGGTCATAGGGTCGTATCGTCGTTCTGAAAGGTAGTACCACTGTGCTTAATGGTCGTATCGTCGTGCTCAAGGGTCGTACCACTGTGTCCAAGGGTCGTGCTGTCCAGGTCAAGTGTAGTACCCGTCGCGCTCAGGGGTTACACCGTGCACTCCAGGATCATACCGTCGTGCTCAAGGGTCGTACCGTCAATGCACAAGGGGTCAAAGCTCACTCCACTCTGCACACACAATATGTCCACGGAGCACAACCTGCTCAGTTTTTATATTTTGATAAAAGTCTACAACATAAAAGCGACCTAACCAGAGGGCAGTGACCAGAGAATATATATTTTTTTTATTGATCGTAAGCTCTTAAGTATCTTTCTTTGGATCAACTTTCTTTCTGGATGTATGTTTGTGTCTTGAGCTCTGATCATTATCCTAAACCGGACCATCAACGAATCCAGACAAAATTCAAGACATTTCAATGTAGACTTTTCCAGTTAGGATGCCCTAAAATCGGCCCTTCTGACGAAAAAAGAAAATCTAAATTGGTGATACTGTCATTTGCCAAACTCCGTACAAAAGGATATTCGCTCATCGCCTGTGATGAAACTCTGGCCACATACCAGCACAACATGGCTCTGGTTTGGTCGAGGGTAGCAATGTGGCTGACCTCATACCAGCACAACATGGCTCTGGCTTGGTCGAGGGAAGCAATGTGGCTGACCTCATACCAGCACAACATGGCTCTGGCTTGGTCGAGGGAAGCAATGTGGCTGAACCTCATACCAGCACAAAATGGCTCTGGTTTGGTCGAGGGTAGCAATGTGGCTGACCTCATACCAGCACAACATGGCTCTGGTTTGGTCGAGGGTAGCAATGTGGCTGACCTCATACCAGCACAACATGGCTCTGGTTTGGTCGAGGGAAGCAAATTGGCTGAACCTCATACCAGCACAACACAACAGTCTCACTGTTAGTATGGAGCATGTATAACATCCACGTGTGTCAAGAGACCTTATGGCAGCACAAAACTTTTATATCCACTCGGTGGTTCGTCGGCATATGAAACCATTCCGGACATGTGTAAACATTAGCTTCATTATAAGCGTCTATTCTATTGCTGGAGATTCTAATCTGTTCCGGGATTTACTTGGATACGACTGTTGCCAGAATCATTCGCCACAAGAGAGAGTCTTGACAAAATCACTCGCCACACTAAGACTTGTCAGAGTCCCTCCTCACTTGCCATGATCGCTCGCCACAGGATCAAAAACTTGTCAGAATCCCTCGCTGTGAGAAAAAAGTCTTGCCACACTAACTACAATGAATAAACAGCAACAGACCACTGGCTCGTAACAAGGCAGTTTGTGATGATGGAAAAGAACACAAACTCGTCGGTTCGTACGGCACGAGGAAGACACAGTTTGTGAAGATGATGACCTGCAGACTTATTGTGTAGCTAAAGAGACAGAAGTGATGTCACTCGTGGGTTTAAAGCGAAATATCTATCAAGTCAATGCATATACACATCTATAGTACTCCCTTCAACCACTCTAATCAGTAAATCATCGCATATGTTCACAATCCTGTTGGAGAAAAAGTACTTCGCCTCAGTCGAGGTAAAACGTTGCCCACGAGAGAAATCAGACGAACCTATCCTTAAGTAACTCGATAGAGCGAGATAACCGATGTTTTTCATGTTTCTGCATACCTGTATCAGATCACATCTCAACCTTCCCTTTTATAAGCTAGATTAAATCAATTCGTATGGTCGGCTCTCGAGGAATAACAAGTGTTTCTCAGACCAAGACATCATCTTGGGAACTCGCCTCTGTACTGTCTGAATTTTGTGGATGTCTTAACCTCAAGTAAGGTGACCAAAACGGAACACAAGGCGTGAGTCAAGGCTAGAAACATTCATGAAAGAGAAAACAAAAATCCTTGCTTGAAGCATTCGCTACGTGTCATGTGTCTCAGGTGTCCAGTTCTCTCCAGCAGCGCACAACAATAAAACATGGTTCAACTGGTGAAGTCGTCCTGAACTCTGCTTCCTTTTATCACAATTCATGTTCCCCTTCCTGTCTCCTGATAAGAATCACACTTCCTCTGAGCTACGGTCAGATATAACCCCCAGCTTACAGTCCGCTATACACACAAGCTTACCTTCCCTGCTGCAGCACTCCTCACTCCCGCCCACCAACTTTCCCTCATCTCGACCAGCTTTGCTTTACCCCTTCCTGTGGGCGAACAATTTTTTTTCATTTGTATCCGCTTGGCTTCGTATACTTTATTTACGCCGAAATCAATTCTAAAAGGCAGTTTTCGAATGTCAACCTCACCAATATATATATATATATATATATATATATATATATATATATATATATATATATATATATTTTTTTTTTTTCTTTTTGCCTCTGTCTCCCGCGTTTGCGAGGTAGCGCAAGGAAACAGACGAAAGAAATGGCCCAACCCACCCCCATACACATGTATATACATACGTCCACACACGCAAATATACATACCTACACAGCTTTCCATGGTTTACCCCAGACGCTTCACATGCCTTGATTCAATCCACTGACAGCACGTCAACCCCAGTATACCACTTCGCTCCAATTCACTCTATTCCTTGCCCTCCTTTCACCCTCCTGCATGTTCAGGCCCCGATCACACAAAATCTTTTTCACTCCATCTTTCCACCTTCAATTTGGTCTCCCTCTTCTCCTCGTTCCCTCCACCTCCGACACGTATATCCTCTTGGTCAATCTTTCCTCACTCATTCTCTCCATGTGACCAAACCATTTCAAAACACCCTCTTCTGCTCTCTCAACCACGCTCTTTTTATTTCCACACATCTCTCTTACCCTTACGTTACTTACTCGATCAAACCACCTCACACCACACATTGTCCTCAAACATCTCATTTCCAGGACATCCATCCTCCTGCGCACAACTCTATCCATAGCCCACGCCTCGCAACCATACAACATTGTTGGAACCACTATTCCTTCAAACATACCCATTTTTGCTTTCCGAGATAATGTTCTCGACTTCCATACATTCTTCAAGGCTCCCAGAATTTTCGCCCCCTCCCCCACCCTATGATCCACTTCCGCTTCCATGGTTCCATCCGCTGCCAGATCCACTCCCAGATATCTAAAACACTTTACTTCCTCCAGTTTTTCTCCATTCAAACTCACCTCCCAATTGACTTGACCCTCAACCCTACTGTACCTAATAACCTTGCTCTTATTCACATTTACTCTTAACTTTCTTCTTTCACACACTTTACCAAACTCAGTCACCAGCTTCTGCAGTTTCTCACATGAATCAGCCACCAGCGCTGTATCATCAGCGAACAACAACTGACTCACTTCCCAAGCTCTCTCATCCCCAACAGACTTCATACTTGCCCCTCTTTCCAAAACTCTCGCATTCACCTCCCTAACAACCCCATCCATAAACAAATTAAACAACCATGGAGACATCACACACCCCTGCCGCAAACCTACATTCACTGAGAACCAATCACTTTCCTCTCTTCCTACACGTACACATGCCTTACATCCTCGATAAAAACTTTTCACTGCTTCTAACAACTTGCCTCCCACACCATACATTCTTAATACCTTCCACAGAGCATCTCTATCAACTCTATCATATGCCTATCATATATATATATATATATATATATATATATATATATATATATATATATATATATATATATATATATATATCCCTGGGGATAGGGGAGAAAGAATACTTCCCACGTATTCCCTGCGTGTCGTACAAGGCGACTAAAAGGGAAGGGAGAGGGGGGCTGGAAATCCTCCCCTCTCATTTTTTTTTTAATTTTCCAAAAGCAGGAACAGAGAAGGGGGCCAGGTGATGATATTCCCTCAAAGGCCCAGTCCTCTGTTCTTAACGCTACCTCGCTAATGCGGGAAATGGCGAATAGTATGGAATATATATATATATATATATATATATATATATATATATATATATATATATATATATATATATATATATATATATATATATATCTATATATATATATACATATATATATATATATATAAACACGCTGAAAAAATGAACTCAGAAGATCCAAGCTTTCAACTGTATTTCAAGCCATTTTCAAGGATACAGAGTCAAAACGAACAAGAAAATATATACCAAACCAGCCCACACCACAGCTGAGGAAACTACGGACAGTTGATCTGAGAAACATGGAAAGGTTGACCATAACAGGAAACTGACCCGGCTTTCTTCTTGACAAAGGCCGTCAAAGCAACTACTACTTTCTTAATTCTGCCACAGTTCAACAGAGATTTCATTAAGATATTATCTAATTTATCCACCACTTCATACATGTTTATAGTGTTGGTATCTCTGATATGGAAGGATTCAACAATAAGTCTTTCTGCAAGTGACAAACACAAGGGTAAACAATTTTTGACACCCCCCCCCCCCCCCCCAATTCACTGGATGTGAATAACCTTCTATATAAAAATGAATCACATTCAACAAATCGGGGGTCAAAAATTATTTAGCCTTTGAGTCACTTACAGACAGACTTTTTGTTGAATATTTTCTTATCTTAATAAACAGCCATAAACATGAGTGAAGGAATGTATGAATTACATAAAAGATTAACGAAACCTCTGTTGACATGAGACAAAATTCAGAAAGCAGCAGCTGACCTGACGTCCTTTACCAGGTAGATAGACGGGTCACTGTACCTTTCAGGTCAACCTTTCCATGTTTCTCAGATCATCTGTACCTGGTTTCCTGGGCTGTGGTGTGGGCTGGTCTGGTATATATTCTCTGGTTCATCTTGACTCTGTATCCTTGAAAATGGCTTGAAATATCCTCGAAAGCTTGAAGCTTATGTATATATTTTTCCTAGTGAGTTTACTCATATCAGTACTTCACGTGGGCATGTGATACACATATATGTATATATATATATATATATATATATATATATATATATATATATATATATATATATATATATATATATATGGAAAGATTGACCAATATATATATTTTTTTTTCTTTTTTTTTGCTTTGTCGCTGTCTCCCGCGTTTGCGAGGTAGCGCAAGGAAACAGACGAAAGAAATGGCCCAACCCACCCCCATACACATGTATATACATACGTCCACACACGCAAATATACATACCTACACAGCTTTCCATGGTTTACCCCAGACGCTTCACATGCCCTGATTCAATCCATTGACAGCACGTCAACCCCGGTATACCACTTCGATCCAATTCACTCTATTCCTTGCCCTCCTTTCACCCTCCTGCATGTTCAGGCCCCGATCACACAAAATCTTTTTCACTCCATCTTTCCACCTCCAATTTGGTCTCCCACTTCTCGAGAACTCGTTCCCTCCACCTCCGACACATATATCCTCTTGGTCAATCTTTCCTCACTCATTCTCTCCATGTGCCCAAACCATTTCAAAACACCCTCTTCTGCTCTCTCAACCACGCTCTTTTTATTTCCACACATCTCTCTTACCCTTACGTTACTTACTCGATCAAACCACCTCACACCACACATTGTCCTCAAACATCTCATTTCCAGCACATCCATCCTCCTGCGCACAACTCTATCCATAGCCCACGCCTCGCAACCATACAACATTGTTGGAACCACTATTCCTTCAAACATACCCATTTTTGCTTTCAGAGATAATGTTCTCGACTTCCACACATTCTTCAAGGCTCCCAGGATTTTCGCCCCCTCCTCCACCCTATGATCCACTTCCGCTTCCATGGTTCCATCCGCTGCCAGATCCACTCCCAGATATCTAAAACACTTTATTTCCTCCAGTTTTTCTCCATTCAAACTCACTTCCCAATTGACTTGACCCTCAACCCTACTGTACCTAATAACCTTGCTCTTATTCACATTTACTCTTAACTTTCTTCTTTCACACACTTTACCAAACTCAGTCACCAGCTTCTGCAGTTTCTCACATGAATCAGCCACCAGCGCTGTATCATCAGCGAACAACAACTGACTCACTTCCCAAGCTCTCTCATCCACAACAGACTTCATACTTGCCCCTCTTTCCAAAACTCTTGCATTCACCTCCCTAACAACCCCATCCATAAACAAATTAAACAACCATGGAGACATCACACACCCCTGCCGCAAACCTACATTTACTGAGGACCAATCACTTTCCTCTCTTCCTACACGTACACATGCCTTACATCCTCGATATATATATATATATATATATATATATATATATATATATATATATATATATATATATATATATATATATATATATATATATATATATATATATATATATATATATATATATCATCATCATCATCAGGAAGTCTTGCACAATAACGCCGAACGACAAATAACTATTCGAATGCAAATGAATTGTTTGTATTAAAAAAAAAAAGAAAAGAAAAGCGCTAATCAAATATACAGACATAGGTCATACCATCAATGCATCATTACGTTAATGTCACAATCATTACACACTCCGCTCCTACAAAAGCTTCTGGCAGCCATTAAAGGCGCAGAACAGTCAGCCTCGGCCCCGGTGAACACTGTTGTTGTATTGCTATATCCATACACATACGTCTTACACACACACACACACCACTGTCAGTGTACGTAATGCCGCTAACTTAAACATGTTACCATTCTGAAATGAATCATACAACGTCTAAGGGCAAGGTTACGAACAACACGAAAGATGTTACTCATACATCCGGCAGTGCGGTTTAGTACGATAAAAGAAAAAAAAGAGGGCCTCCGGAAAACAGGCGAGCTCCCGGGATATCCAATAAAAGACGGGACGGGATTGACGCAGACCAGGTAAACCCAACAGGTGCGTCAAATGAAAAGATTTCCTGTTACCCAAACACTTTAAGATGTATGCGCAAAACTGATGTGCATACGTCTGTGTGCGTATTTCAAAACTTACCATTATTATGGCACCATTTGAGTATGTATCTATTCTCACTGTGTATATATGAGAAGGGATAATACTCATACAACATATTGGTAGTCAGTGGATACTAACAGATGAATCCTTTATGAACGGAGTGACACAGTACTACTGCAATGTACCTCACACCAGATTTTCTACTGATCCCCTTCACCCGTTAGTCCCTCCCTCAACATGGAACACCATCATCTGATACGTGACCACAATAACTGTTTAAGACTCAGTACTCTTACCATAGGACAGTCTGTATTCTTGATACTGACAAAGGCTCCTGCAACACAAGTGTGTAACTTGTCAATGGAATCGAGACTATGATTAATACTTGATAAAATCATTTAGGAGACATTTAGATACATCTGATCTCGTGTCTTCATCCAGTGCTTTTAATTACATAAGAAATTCTGTATTGTTGATATCGATACTTAAAAAAATTTCATGAAGACACTTCCGTTTTTGAAATCGAAACTTTAATAGGCACTTAATAAAGTAACTTACGAAACATTTAATAAAATTACGAAAAATTTAATAAAGTTACTTACGAAACATTTGATAAAGTTACGCAACATTCAATAAAGCAACTTACGAAACAATCAATAAAGTAACTTACGAAACATTCAACAAAGTAACTTACGAAACACTTAATAAAGTTACTTACAAACATCTAATAAAGTTACTTACGAAACATTCAATAAAGTAACTTATGAAACATTTAATAAAGTTACTTACGAAACATTTAATAAAGTTACTTACAAAACATTAAATAGTCACTTACGAAACATTTAGTAAAGTAACTTACGAAACACTTGACATATTAACTAACGAAACATTTGATAAAGTTACTTACGTAACATTTAATAAAGTTACTTACGAAACATTTAATAAAGTTACTTACGAAACATTTAATAAAGTTACTTACGAAACATTCAATAAAGTTACTTACGAAACATTCAATAAAGTGACTTACGAAACATTTGATAAAGTTGCTTACGTAACATTTAATAAGTTACTTACGAAACATTTAATAAAGTTAAAGTTACTTACGAAACATTTAATAAAGTTACTTACGAAACATCTAATAAAGTACCTTACGAAACATTTAATAAAGTTACTTACAAACATTTAAAAGTTACTTACGAAATATTTAAACGCATCTGATCCCACGTGTGGGTGAAACCTTTTTACCTCTAGAGAAATGAAGGTAACTCAATTGCTTTACGGGTATGTTTTATATAATATCTTCCTTTACAGCTTAGCGTGATAACTGGTGCATCATGACACTCAACTGAACACCTGTAAGGATTCTGTCCCACGGGATATTTGCACTCCGTGAATATTTTCTAAATAGGATGGTTAGAGGAGAAGAAGAACAGGTGGGACAGGTGAAAGGAGAGTTTGAAATGGAAGAGAAAGTTTGAAGTGTGTACAGGTGTATAATATATATGTGTTTTAATGATGTCTGATCTTCTGTATGTTTTTAGTGCCTCCTCCATATACCCCCGGCAGACTTGGGTGTGTATGTATTTATATTGTATTCCTTTCAGTAGATTTACTAAGCCAAGATAAACATTGTTGTTCACTGCGTCCATCGATGGATGACAGGAGCCTTCCTCCCTGAGTGCTCTGAGGCTACGAGGGAACCAAGGATGTTCCATGTTTGTACTGTTGTCCAGATCTCGGACTTGTGTGTCGTTTGTATCACCGTTGTCTTCAAGTCTCTGCCATACTTTCCCGCCTGTTTCTCTACGTTAGGAACCGACTGGCTTAATCTTAAGACGTTCGTGTCGTTCTACGGCGTTGTCAATATGTGGGCATACTTCATGTGTGACGAATCGCAGAGACGTATTTCGCATCCTCTGTAACTTCAGCCTGGGTGATTCAGAAGTGAGGAACGGTTCACATAGGTGAGTAGGGTAAGGCCTAGTGCTCTCTCTCTCTCTCTCTCTCTCTCTCTCTCTCTCTCTCTCTCTCTCTCTCTCTCTCTCTCTCTCTCTCTCTCTCCTCTCTCTCTCTCTCTCTCTAGATTGAGCCGTCACCCATTCCAGACGAGAACTTGAGTTCCCCAGACCAGTTGGTTGGTGGTGAACTTGGCCGCTAGGCGCCAGCACGAGGCACATACCACACTAAAGACGATCGTACCTCCCAGGACCTCACTGCTGCCGGCACCCCTGAAGAAAACTTTTATATCTCAGCTAAAAAACACTTTACCTCAGCCCCTTGAGCACGGACGGACGGTACGACCTTTGGGTAGGTGGGCCAGACCTTTGATCTACCCCGGAAGGGTCAGGTCAAAAGACAGCCCATCACAATCAAAGGTCGCCCCTTCGCGCTTAAATGATTATGAAAATAAAGTATTTCTAAAAGTTCTGGATATGTGATATATGAAGGTCACCACAGCGCACATAAGATGATACATGAAGGTCACCATCCCGCACATAAGATGATACATGAAGGTCCCCACCTCACACACAAGATGATACATGAAGGTCACCACCCCACACACAAGATGATACATGAAGGTCACCACCCCACACACCAGATGATACATGGTCACCACCCCCACACAAGATGACACATGAAGGTCACCACCCCACACACAAGATGATACATGAAGGTCAACACCCCTCACACAAGATGATACATGAAGGTCACCACCCCTCACACAAGATGATACACGAAGGTCACCACCCCACACACCAGATGATGCATGAAGGTCACCACCCCACACACCAGATGATACATGAAGGTCACCATCCCACACACAGATGATACAGAAGGTCACCACCCACACACAAGATTGATTCATTGAAGATTCACCACCCTCACACAAGATGATACATGAAGAAGCCTCCACCCCACACACCAGATGATACATGAAGGCCATCATCCCTACACACCAGATGATACATGAAGCCACACCCCACACACCAATGATACATGAAAAGGCCACCACCCCACAAACCAAACGAACATGAAGCCACCACCCCACACACCAAGATGATACATGAAGGTCACCACCACACACCAGATGATACATGAAGGTCACCACCCACACACCAGATGATACATGAAGGTCACCACCCACACATAAGATGATACATGAAGGTCCACCACCCACACACAAGATGATACATGAAGGTCACCACCCCACACACAAGATGATACATGAAGGTCACCACCCACACACCAGATGATACATGGTCACCACCCCACACAAGATGACACATGAAGGTCACCACCCACACAAAGATGATACATGAAGGTCAACACCCTCACACAAGATGATACATGAAGGTCACCACCCCTCACACAAGATGATACACGGTCACCACCCACACACCAGATGATGATAAGGTCACCACCCCACACCAGATGATACATGAAGGTCACCACCCACACACCGATGATACATGAAGGTCACCACCCCACACACAAGATGATACATGAAGATCACCACCCCTCACACAAGATGATACATGAAGAAGGCCACCACCCCACACACCAGATGATACATGAAGGTCATCATCCCTACACACCAGATGATACATGAAGGCACACCCAACACCAATGATACATGAAGGCCACCACCCCACAACCAATGATACATGAAGGCCACCACCCACACACCAGATGATACATGAAGGCACCACCCACACACCAGATGATACATGAAGGTCACCACCCAACACACCAGATGATACATGAAGGCCACCACCCCACACACTAGATGATACATGAAGGTCACCACCCCACACACCAGATGATACATGAAGGCCACCAACCCACACACCAGATGATACATGAAGGCCACCACCCCACACACCAGATGATACATGAAGGTCACCATCCCTACACACCAGATGATACATGAAGGTCACCACCCCACACACCAGATGATACATGAAGGTCACCACCCCACACACAAGATGATACATGAAGGTCACCAACCCACACACCAGATGATACATGAAGGCCACCATCCCCACATACCAGATGATACATGAAGGCCACCACCCCACACACCAGATGATACATGAAGGTCACCATCCCACACACCAGATGATACATGAAGGCCACCACCCCACACACCAGATGATACATGAAGGTCACCACCCCACACACCAGATGATACATGGTCACCATCCCCACACACCAGATGATACATGAAGGCCACCACTCCACACACCAGATGATACATGAAGGCCACCCCCCACACACCAGATGATACATGAAGGCCACCACCCCACACACCAGATGATACATGAAGGTCACCACCCCACACACTAGATGATACATGAAGGTCACCACCCAACACACCAGATGATACATGAAGGTCACCACCCTACACACTAGATGATACATGAAGGTCACCACCCCACACACCAGATGATACATGAAGGCCACCACCCCACACACCAGATGATACATGAAGGTCACCATCCCTACACACCAGATGATACATGAAGGCCACCACCCCACACACCAGATGATACATGAAGGTCACCACCCCACACACCAGATGATACATGAAGGCCACCATCCCTACACACCAGATGATACATGAAGGACACCACCCCACACACCAGATGATACATGAAGGTCACCACCCCACACACCAGATGATACATGAAGGTCACCATCCCTACACACCAGATGATACATGAAGAAGGCCACCACCCCACACACCAGATGATACATGAAGGTCACCTACCCCACACACCAGATGATACATGAAGGTCACCACCCCACACACCAGATGATACATGAAGGTCACCACCCCACACACCAGATGATACATGAAGGTCACCACCCCACACACCAGATGATACATGAAGGTCACCACCCAACACATAAGACGATACATGAAGGCCACCACCCCACTCGCAAGATGATACAAGAAAGCGACCAACCCTCACCAGATGATACATGAAGGTCACCATCCCCACTCGCAAGATGATACATGAAAGCGACCAACCCTCACCAGATGATACATGTAGCCATGAAATGGCCATTGTTCTTTTTTTGTTGTTGTTATTTGTGGGAATACCTGGAAATCTTATACGTGAAGAGGGAAACTTTTGACCTGCATAATTGTGTGTTTGAACCTGATGATGTAGATACGTTGTGAACCACTGATGTACTACGTTACTGGATTTCGCTGTCAACTATCAATTTACTAAGTTTCTGAAATTCGTTGTGAACTAATGTTATACTACGCTACAAAACTTCATTGTCACGAATTCTGCACTGTACTTGTACACAAATATCCAGTCTATGTAATATTCAATGTCACTTCGTATATTGAGTCATCTACCGTAAAACCTACAATATTCATCTACCATAAAACCTATAATATTCACCAACCATAAAACTTACAACAGTCATCTGCCATAAATCTTACAATATTTATCTAACATAAAACCTAAAGTACCTAACATAAAACATAAAGTAGTGGTGATGTGAGAAGGAGATGGAGTGAGTATTTTGAAGGTTTGTTGAATGTGTTTGATGATAGAGTGGCAGATATAGGGTGTTTTGGTCGAGGTGGTGTGCAAAGTGAGAGGGTTAGGGAAAATGATTTGGTAAACAGAGAAGAGGTAGTGAAAGCTTTGCGGAAGATGAAAGCCGGCAAGGCAGCAGGTTTGGATGGTATTGCAGTGGAATTTATTAAAAAAGGGGGTGACTGTATTGTTGACTGGTTGGTAAGGTTATTTAATGTATGTATGACTCATGGTGAGGTGCCTGAGGATTGGCGGAATGCGTGCATAGTGCCATTGTACAAAGGCAAAGGGGATAAGAGTGAGTGCTCAAATTACAGAGGTATAAGTTTGTTGAGTATTCCTGGTAAATTGTATGGGAGGGTATTGATTGAGAGGGTGAAGGCATGTACAGAGCATCAGATTGGGGAAGAGCAGTGTGGTTTCAGAAGTGGTAGAGGATGTGTGGATCAGGTGTTTGCTTTGAAGAATGTATGTGAGAAATACTTAGAAAAGCAAATGGATTTGTATGTAGCATTTATGGATCTGGAGAAGGCATATGATAGAGTTGATAGAGATGCTCTGTGGAAGGTATTAAGAATATATGGTGTGGGAGGAAAGTTGTTAGAAGCAGTGAAAAGTTTTTATCGAGGATGTAAGGCATGTGTACGTGTAGGAAGAGAGGAAAGTGATTGGTTCTCAGTGAATGTAGGTTTGCGGCAGGGGTGTGTGATGTCTCCATGGTTGTTTAATTTGTTTATGGATGGGGTTGTTAGGGAGGTAAATGCAAGAGTTTTGGAAAGAGGGGCAAGTATGAAGTCTGTTGGGATGAGAGAGCTTGGGAAGTGAGTCAGTTGTTGTTCGCTGATGATACAGCGCTGGTGGCTGATTCATGTGAGAAACTGCAGAAGCTGGTGACTGAGTTTGGTAAAGTGTGTGGAAGAAGAAAGTTAAGAGTAAATGTGAATAAGAGCAAGGTTATTAGGTACAGTAGGGTTGAGGGTCAAGTCAATTGGGAGGTGAGTTTGAATGGAGAAAAACTGGAGGAAGTGAAGTGTTTTAGATATCTGGGAGTGGATCTGGCAGCGGATGGAACCATGGAAGCGGAAGTGGATCATAGGGTGGGGGAGGGGGCGAAAATTCTGGAGGCCTTGAAGAATGTGTGGAAGTCGAGAACATTATCTCGGAAAGCAAAAATGGGTATGTTTGAAGGAATAGTGGTTCCAACAATGTTGTATGGTTGCGAGGCGTGGGCTATGGATAGAGTTGTGCGCAGGAGGATGGATTTGCTGGAAATGAGATGTTTGAGGACAATGTGTGGTGTGAGGTGGTTTGATCGAGTGAGTAACGTAAGGGTAAGAGAGATGTGTGGAAATAAAAAGAGCGTGGTTGAGAGAGCAGAAGAGGGTGTTTTGAAGTGGTTTGGGCACATGGAGAGAATGAGTGAGGAAAGATTGACCAAGAGGATATATGTGTCGGAGGTGGAGGGAACGAGGAGAAGAGGGAGACCAAATTGGAGGTGGAAAGATGGAGTGAAAAAGATTTTGTGTGATCGGGGCTTGAACATGCAGGAGAGTGAAAGGAGGGCAAGGAATAGAGTGAATTGGAGCGATGTGGTATACCGGGGTTGACGTGCTGTCTGTGGATTGAATCAAGGCATGTGAAGCGTCTGGGGTAAACCATGGAAAGCTGTATAGGTATGTATATTTGCGTGTGTGGACGTATGTATATACATGTGTATGGGGGGGGGGGGGTTGGGCCATTTCTTTCGTCTGTTTCCTTGCGCTACCTCGCAAACGCGGGAGACAGCGACAAAGTAAAAAAAAAAAAAAAAAAAAAAAAAAACCTACAATATTCATCTACCATAAAACCTACAACATCCATCTACCATAAAACTTACAATAGTCATCTACGATAAAACCTACAATATTCATCTACCATAAAACCTACAATATTCATCCAACATAAAACCTACAATATTCTATTTCTTACTTTCATTACGGAAACGGAAAATACCAGAATAAACATTAACACAACCCGATGCTTTCCTGTTGATTATACGTCCAGTACATCTATGGGAGCCAGACTATACTCTATGGGAGCCAGACTATATTCAATAGGGGCCAGACTATACTCTATGGGAGCCAGGCTATATTCTTTAGGAGCCAGGCTATACTCTATGGGAGCCAGACTATATTCTTTAGGAGCCAGGCTATACTCTATGGGAGCCAGACTATATTCAATAGGGGACAGACTATATTCTATAGGAGCCAGGCTATACTCTATGGGAGCCAGGCTATACTCTATGGGAGCCAGACTATACTCAATAAGGGCCAGACTATATTCTATAGGAGCCAGACTATATTCTATAGGAGCCAGGCTATACTCTATGGGAGCCAGACTATATTCTTTAGGAGCCAGGCTATACTCTATGGGAGCCAGACTATATTCAATAGGGGCCAGACTATATTCTATAGGAGCCAGGCTATACTCTATGGGAGCCAGGCTATACTCTATGGGAGCCAGACTATATTCAATAGGGGCCAGACTATATTCTATAGGAGCCAGACTATATTCTATAGGAGCCAGGCTATACTCTATGGGAGCCAGACTATATTCTTTAGGAGCCAGGCTATACTCTATGGGAGCCAGACTATATTCAATTGGGGCCAGACTATATTCTATAGGAGCCAGGCTATACTCTATGGGAGCCAGGCTATACTCTATGGGAGCCAGACTATATTCAATAGGGGCCAGACTATATTCTATAGGAGCCAGACTATATTCTATAGGAGCCAGGCTATACTCTATGGGAGCCAGACTATATTCTTTAGGAGCCAGACTATATTCTATAGGAGCCAGGCTATACTCTATGGGAGCCAGACAATATTCTTTAGGAGCCAGACTATATTCTATAAGAGCCAGGCTATACTCTATGGGAGCCAGGCTATACTCTATGGGAGCCAGACTATATTCAATAGGGGCCAGACTATATTCTATAGGAGCCAGACTATATTCTATAGGAGCCAGGCTGTACTCTATGGGAGCCAGACTATATTCTATAGGAACCAGGCTATACTCCATGGGAGCTAGACATCATTCTAAATTCTTTCACCAATAAACATGTGAAAACCCCACTTCGACATCAACACCAACCCACACAGCGCTGACTGCTCAGCTGACCTTATAGAGGACTTTTGTACATTCCAGGGAATTGAACTCCCTACCCGCCACGGTTTTGTGTGTTCGAACCCCGAGTGGCGTCTTGACACCTGTTACTCACAGCCACCACCACCGCAGCGATCGGCTTCCATAGCTCAACATAATGGCGCCTGGGAAGTGGGAACATCTACCTGGGGACTCGTAGAGTGGAGGGATGGTGAAGTAAACCAGAGCTGCCTGGAGACCCAGCGAGTGATGGGATGTAAACCACGGTAGGTGGTGGGATAAAGGGGGTAAACTACATCTTGTGATGGTACAAAGAAGAGGTAAACCGTGGCTACGTAGAAACACCGGGTGGAGCACTGGAGACGAAAATGAAAGCTACCTAGAGATCGATGGGCATGAGAGAGAGACAACAGAACTATGTAAATACACAACGGAGGTGTGACGGAGGGGTAAACTAGCGGGATGTACAGACAGCAGGAGCTGGATTGCGCGGAAGGGTTCGTCTAAATCAGAAATTATTTCCAGTACAATTTTTGAATACGTATCTTTTTTTTTTGTTTTTGTTTTTTTTTAGCCGGGTTTCGAACGAGGTAAGACACCAGAGGTTTGATCAACATTTTCTTAGGACGTTGCCGATAATTGTCAGTGATTTTCACTACCTGCAGGACTTTTCTGGTTGTATGACGTGGAAGGGTAAGTGGAAAGGATGCAATGGAAGAAAGTTACCGGAACCTCACACCTTCCCCTGACGGAACTTGAGGACCAGCAACCCAGCCGTGTCCACACAGCGTTGCTATCCCGCATCCAGATTGTAAGATGTTCATCCCCAACCAACGATGGAGGGAACACAATGACGGTAATTCATCACTGGCTTCTTACTTCCGCGTCGAACACATGCACTCTAGACCAGAGGATCGGTGTGAATGGCGTCATTTCCACGTTGCCCACAAATACTGAACTTTCTACTCGTGTCTGAAGAGAAAAATGTGACAACGAATCACAGTCGTCTGTCTACCTCACAAGGTGGTCCCTGCACCGTGGATCTATATGATCAAGGAAACCAAGGCTTCTATGACGCCCAGCAGCATCATAAACGTCAGTGTTCATTGCCAGTGGAAGACCACCTCCCATGGGTCGTCATTTACTCGAATTATCCCTATAACTGTATCGCAGAAGACAGGATTACGCCAAGTATGGCCTGGCGGACACCTCAAGTCTTAAGGACTTCAAACCCTTTGACCCGTTGAGAGGAGAGGCGGGCGAGGGGCCTCACGTCAAACAAGGCGCTCGCAAGTCAAGACTGGCCGGCTGGCTGGCTGGCTGGTTACCTCGGCTTTAGTCTCATCGACTGCCAGAGTCATGAAGGTCCTAAACGTCATCATATAAATCATTCGGTAAAAATATCCATCATCACGATGATTCTAAGTTGATATACATTATCATCTTTTATTATACTTTGTTGCTGTCTCCCGCGTTAGCGAGGTAGCGCAAGGAAGCAGACGAAAGAATGGCCCAACCCACCCACACACACACATGTATATACATACACATCCACACACGCACATATACATACCTATACACCTCAACGTATACATATATATACACACACAGACATATACATATATACAAATGTACGTAATTCATACTGTCTGCCCTTATTCATTCCCGTTGCCACCCCGCTACACATGAAATGACAACCCCCCTCCACCCGCATGTGCGCGAGATAGCGCTAGGAAAAGACAACAAAGTCCACATTCGTTTACACTCAGCCTCTAGCTGTCATGTATAATGCACCGAAACCACAGCTCTCTTTCCACATCCAGGTCCCACAAAACTTTCCATGGTTTACCCCGGACACTTCACATGCCCTGATTCAGTCCATCATATATATATATATATATATATATATATATATATATATATATATATATATGCCACAAGCATCTTTTGCGCAAGCCTTCACTGCTTCCCTAAATACATCCCATTCCTCCCCAACTCCCCTTACCTCCTTTGTTCTCACCTCTTTCCATTCTATACTCAGTCTCTCCTGGTACTTCCTCACACAAGTCTCCTTCCCAAGCTCACTTACTCTCACCACTCTCTTCACCCCAACATTCTCTCTTCTTTTCTGAAAACGTCTACACATCTTCACCTTCGCCTCCACAAGATAATGATCAGACATCCCTCCAGTTGCACCTCTTAGCATATCAACATCCAAAAGTCTCTCTTTCGCACGCCTATCAATTAACACGTAATCCAATAACGCTCTCTGGCCATCTCTCCTACATATATACATATACTTATGTATATCTCTCTTTTTAAACCAGGTATTTCCCAATCACTAGTCCTTTTTCAGCCCATAAATCTACAAGCTCTTCATCATTTCCATTTACAATACTGAGCACCCCATGTACACCAATTATTCCCTCAACTGCCACATTACTCACCTATGCATTCAAATCACCCATCACTATAACCCGGTCTTGTGCATCAAAACTCCTAACACACTCACTCAGCTGCTCCCAAAACACTTGCCTCTCATGATCTTTCTTCTCATGCCCAGGTGCATATGCACCAATAATCACCCATCTCTCTCCATCCACTTTCAGTTTTACCCATATCGATCTAGAGTTTACTTTCTTACACTCTGTCACATACTCCCACCACTCCTGTTTCAGGAGTAGTGCTACTCCTTCCCTTACTCCTGTCCTCTCACTAACCCCTGACTTTACTCCCAAGACATTCCTAAACCACTCTTCCCCTTTACCCTTGAGCTTCGTTTCACTCAGAGCCAAAACATCCAGGTTCCTTTCCTCAAACATACTACCTATCTCTCCTTTTCTCTCATCTTGGTTACATCCACACACATTTAGACACCCCAATCTGAGCCTTCGAGGAGGATGAGCACTCCCCGCGTGACTCCTTCTTCTGTTTCCCCTTTTAGAAAGTTAAAATACAAGGAGGGATGGGTTTCCAGCCCCCCGCTCCCGTCCCCTTTAGTCGCCTTCTACGACACTTGGGGAATGCGTGGGAAGTATTCTTTCTCCCCTATCCCCAGGAGAAGCGTGGGAGGTGGGCAGATTAGAAAGGGTAGTGAGTGGTGGGATGAAGAAGTAAGATTATTAGTGAAAGAGAAGAGAGAGGCATTTGGACGATTTTTGCAGGGAAATAGTGTAAATGAGTGGGGGATGTATAAAAGAAAGAGGCAGGAGGTCAAAAGAAAGGTGCAAGAGGTGAAAAAGAGGGCAAATGAGAGTTGGGGTGAGAGAGTATCATTAAATTTTAGGGAGAATAAAAAGATGTTTTGGAAGGAGGTAAATAAAGTGCGTAAGACAAGGGAATCAATGGGAACTTCAGTGAAGGGGGCTAATGGGAAGGTGATAACAAGTAGTGGTGATGTGAAAAGGAGATGGAGTGAAGGTTTGTTGAATGTGTTTGATGACAGAGTGGCAGATACAGGGTGTTTTGGGCGAGGTGGCGTGCAAAGTGAGAGGGTTAGGGAAAATAATTTGGTAAACAGGGAAGAGGTTGTAAAAGCTTTGCGGAAGATGAAAGCCGGCAAGGTAGCGGGTTTGGATGTTATTGCAGTGGAATTCATTAAAAAAGGGGGGTGACTGTACTGTTGACTGGTTGGCAAGGTTATCTAATGTATGTATGACTAATGGTGAGGTTCCTGAGGATTGGCGGAATGCTTGCATAGTGCCATTGTACAAAGGCAAAGGGGATAAGAGTGAGTGCTCAAATTACAGAGGTATAAGTTTGTTGAGTATTCCTGGGAAATTATATGGGAGGGTATTGATTGTGAGGGTGAAGGCATGTACAAAGCATCAGATTGGGGAAGAGCAGTGTGGTTTCAGAAGTGGTAGAGGGTGTGTGGATCAGGTGTTTGCTTTGAAGAATGTATGTGAGAAATACTTAGAAAAGCAAATGGATTTGTATGTAGTATTTATGGATCTGGAGAAGGCATATGATAGAGTTGATAGAGATGCTCTGTGGAAGGTATTAAGAATATATGGTGTGGGAAGCAAGTTGTTAGAAGCAGTGAAAAGTTTTTATTTAGGATGTAAGTGCATGTGTACGTGTAGGGAGAGAGGAAAGTGATTGGTTCTCAGTGAATGTAGGTTTGCGGCAGGGGTGTGTGATGTCTCCACGGTTGTTAATTTGTTTATGGATGTGGTTGTTAGGGAGGTGAATGCAAGAGTTTTGAAAAGGGGGGCAAGTATGCAGTCTGTTGTGGATGAGAGAGCTTGGGAAGTGAGTCAGTTGTTATTTGCTGATGATACAACGCTGGTGGCTGATTCGTGTGAGAAACTGCAGAAGCTGGTGACTGAGTTTGGTAAAGTGTGTGAAAGAAGAAAGCTGAGAGTAAATGTGAATATTAGCAAGGTTATTAGATACAGTAGGGTTGAGGGACAAGTCAATGGGGAGGTAAGTTTGAATGTAGAAAAACTGGAGGAAGTGAAGTGTTTTAGATATCTGGGAGTGGCTTTGGCAGCGGATGGAACCATGGAAGCGGAAGTGAATCATAGGGTGGGGGAGGGGGCGAAAGTTCTGGGAAAGCAAAAATAGGTATGCTTGAAGGAATAGTGGTTCCAACAATGTTATATGGTTGCGAGGCGTGGGCTATGGATATAGTTGTGCGCGGGAGGGTGGATGTGCTGGAAATGAAATGCTTGAGGACAATATGTGGTGTGAGGTGGTTTGACCGAGTAATTAATAATAGGGTAAGAGAGACGTGTGGTAATAAAAAGAGTGTGGTTGAGAGAGCAGAAGAGGGTGTTTTGAAATGGTTTGGTCACATGGACAGAATGAGTGAGAAAAGATTGACCAAGAGGATATATGTGTCAGGGGTGGAGGGAACGAAGAGAAGTGGGAGACCAAATTGGAGGTGGAAAGACGGAGTGAAAAAGATTTTGAGTGATCGGGGCCTGAACATACAGGAGGGTGAAAGGCGTGCAAGGAATAGAGTGAATTGGAACGATGTGGTATAACGGGGCCGACGTGCTGCCAATGGATTGAACCAGGGCATGTGAAGCGTCTGGGGTAAACCATGGAAAGTTCTGTGGGGCCTAGATGTGGAAAGGGAGCTGTGGTTTCGGTGCATTATTACATGACAGCTAGAGACTGAGTGTGAACGAAAGTGGCCTTTGTTGTCTTTTCCTAGCGCTACCTCGCGCACATTTGGGGGGAGGGGGTTGTTATATCATGTGTGGCGGGGTGGCGATGAGAATGAATAAAGGAAGACAGTATGAATTATGTACATGTGTATATATGTAAATGTCTGTGTGTGTATATATATATGTATACGGAGAGATGTATAGGTATGTATATGTGTGTGTGTGGACGTATATGTATATACATGTGTATGTGGGTGGGTTGGGCCATTCTTTCGTCTGTTTCCTTGCGCTACCTCGCTAACGCGGGAGACAGCGACAAAGCAAAATAATAATAATAATAATAATAATAATAATAATAATAATAATAATAATAATAATAATAATAATAATAATAATAATAATAATAATAATATATATATATATATATATATATATATATATATATATATATATATATATATATATATATATATATATATATATATATATATATATATATATATATATATATATATATATATATATATATATATATATATATATATATATATATATATATATATATATATATATATTCCTATGAGTCCACGGGAAAAATGAAACACGATAAGTTCCCAAGTGCACTTTTGTGCAACAATCACATCATCAGGGGAGACACAAGAGAGAAATAACAGTCAGTTGATATACAACGAAGAGACGTAGCTAGGACGCCATTTGGTAATAATGCGATTGTCCAAGACAGACAACAAGCGTATCATACACTTATCATGTGGATAAGAACAGGAGAAGAATCAAATGCCTTGTTTAATCATGTTAAAAACTATGATCATTGTATAGACTGGAGTAACGACATATCAGTTATTAACTCTAACTCCAGTACCACGAAAAATATCATTGAATCTGCTATTATTAAATACACAAAGAATTATAATCTTAATATGAGTGAAGTCTATACAAATTGGATAACTTTATTGTTGATAAGATTTGTAAACAATTCACCTTCTTGTCCACATAATAAGTTTATGATACTCTCGTTGTCTGTCTTGGACAATCACATGTTTACCAAATGGCGTCCTAGCTACGTCTCTTAGTTTTACTTCAACTGACAGTTATATTTCTCTCTTGTGTCTCCCCTGATGATGTGATTATTACACGAATGTGCACTTGGGAACTTATCGTGTTTCATTTTCCCCGTGGACTCAGACTCATAGGAATATACTTGTTGGAGGTTTGTATGTTCTATGAAGGTGCGCGTTCTTATGCACTTTGTTAATATCTCCGCGTTGTACAGTTAGATTTGGTAAAATGCTATCTGCTGGCTGTGTGAGCCTGATGGGAAATGACCGGTGTAGACCCCGTTGCTCATCAACGTGAGACGAAGGGTATTCGAGTACATAGTATTCGAATAGTTATTTCCTATCAGCCAGGCCCATAGCCTAGTGGTTAGCATTCCCGCCCCTTGCACAGGGGTCCCTGGTTCGATCCTAACTGTTGGAGGTTTGTATGTTCTATGAAGGTGCGCGTTTCTATGCACTATGTTCGTGTATATATATATATATATATATATATATTTTTTTTTTTAAACTATTCGCCATTTCCCGCGTTAGCGAGGTAGCGTTAAGAACAGAGGACTGGGCCTTTTTTGGAATATCCTCACCTGGCCCCCTCTGTTCCTTCTTTTGGAAAATTTAAAAAAAAACGAGAGGGGAGGATTTCCAGCCCCCCGCTCCCTCCCCTTTTAGTCGCCTTCTACGACACGCAGGGGATAGGGGATTAAGAATACTTCCCACGTATATATATATATATATATATATATATATATATATATATATATATATATATATATATATATATATATATTGCACAAGTGGTATCTCGTGCTAACTAGTTGATTTCATGTATCGTGCACCTCCATTAGCTAATCTATACCACCTTTCTGAGGCGAAAGCCAATCATCGAACCACTTTCACCCCAGGTAGGTAAAATGTACACACACTACAGGCAACCAGCCGTGCTTACCCCCGCGGGCACTCATTACATATGGCTGATTCTTTTGCGATAAATGAGTTATTTATTCGCCGTTACGATACAGAGATAATGTATTATTGATAATGGTGAAGCCTGAGTCAGCTCGTGATATTCACCATTTCATGCGATTGTCTGTATCATAAGACGCCCACTCCTGGTCGACCTACGTCATACATCCAACCTGTGTTGTTGGCATCGGGATTTTGCCCAGCAACACACAGCCAGGGTAGAGCTATGACGTCGTCAATCCACGTATTAATCAAGTATCTTTAAGTTTACATTGACCAAGTTATGTATTCCCCATGTAAATCATTCATACTTATATATCACGGAATCCCTTACGACAAGATGACCTGACTTTCCACATGACATTTAAGGTCAGGTCACAGGCCAAGCTAGTAAAGCCGTGGGTCGTACAGCTGAAAAGAATTACTGGCGTTTATGGCTTCCAAGTATTTTTCCAGAGGTACAATGTTGTGGTGCTGTGTGGCTCAGAACTATGAGGGTATCGGTTCTCCACGCAATGTCATGTTTCTTGAAAATCCTGGGACGCTTTGCTCACACTGACTCACGTCATGACAACACACGAGATCCCTGCCCGTGGAACCTAGCTAATAGTCCTTTATAACGTGTAATTAGCTGCTGCAGCTGGTGGGTCAGCAAGCTCTTACCACTGTGGGTGGGGAAGGGGAGAACAACCAAGTAACATCGATCTATGTGGACTCCACTTAAGGATGAAGCCACAGTCGTCAGTCAAGTTTCTCTGTGAGGTACGTGAGTCTGAGAGGGTGAAATGTACAGCGGTTTCTGAAGCCTGTGCTCATCTTTAGCCATTCGGAAGGTGACAGGCAAAAACTGGACGGTCCGAAGGACAGGGGTATGATAATGCCGTCTATATGCCCTGCAGATGGGCAAGTTCAACTTTAAAAGCCCGCATGCAATTTGGAGTTCAGTGGTCTTGTGGACAACACGCCGTGCGCTGCGCATTCGTTGAACTCCTTTGGTGTCACATAAGTGACACCAACTTTCTAGGGGTCGGAAATTTCTTTGGAAAGCGACGGGAGATCACGTGCATTTGCAATGACAAAACAAAGCGATGGAACTTTCTCACCAACGGTCTTGTGGATGATGAACACGGCGGTATTCTGATATTGTCCTGGTTCATCTTTACAACAGCTTCAGCCGTATGTTTGGTCTTGCCTCTCCTCATCCTTATCTTCTGGTATGTGAGTGAACATGTTGTACTGCTGCTCATGCCTCAAGCGCAGAATCCTCATGCCAGTGAGGAGGCTGAGTTAGAAGTATGAACAACATTAGCCTACGACATGCTCGTTGACATGCCTCATGATTGAGGATGATGAGGGGCGACACCACCCACCCACACACACACACACACACAGCTGACACTCATGCAAATTAAACTAGGTCGTCCACATGTTGGAATGGTGCGCATTATGTGCAGGAACTCTTATAAGGCACGGTGGGTAGGAAGGATGAGGACATCTCATATCTGGACTAACTCCGACCCGAACCATGAATCAAAGGCAACCGATCAGAAAACGTTCATTACCTCCTACGAACACCACCTTACTACCAGCATACCACAACACGATCAACAAGACTACCATCACAGTGCAGACCCATGTGGCACCTAGGCCGGCCGTGTGGCCCAGTCGTCCACCGTGCTATTCTAGTAACCTTACCCATCATCAGTCTGGTCGGGGAGTGAGGGTTGAGGCGTCACACCACAGCCACTTGCATCACACCAGCGCTCGTAACAGCCAAGATGATCTGTGTCAAACAGTGCCAGTAACACAGTACGTAGAGAAGTCTCTCGTCACCGTGATTACAGTGAAGGGAAAAACTAGTAAGGCTAGTGACTTACCCTCGTCCACTCACACACACACACACACACACACACACACACACACACACACTATGTAATTGACTGCTGTAAAATCAATAAGTTCAGAGATGATTCTTACCAAACATTACAAGATACATGTAAACATTTCATCCATAACAATGTCCTACCTCGGATACTTGAGAAGTATCATAACTTTCCTTATTGTGAACAGTATATCTGTGTATATAAATATATTTATACGTATACATTGTTGTTCACCTGTAGTAAACTTCACTCACCATGTAAAATGCCGAATCCTTCCTTGTGTTGACTACACCATGTAAACACTGTTCTCACACTGTCTGTAACCTACAATGTATTACCATACTGACCCCCCAAGTCCCTGGACCTTTGTGCACTCTGTATCCTCAATGGCGCCACCGCCCACAGGATGGGCAGGAGCGCCCAGTACACTAGCTGCTCTTGTGGCAAAAATCAAATAAGAAATCTAAAATCTAAAACATGAGTTTCGATCTATAGGTAGACTTTCTGTTTCCTCAACCTTCGATGTATCTACACTTGGTCACTACTTCCTCTCAAGTTATCAATATTGTGAATTGCAGGGGAGAAGAGGAAGGACAGGAGGGCTAAACCATCTGATAGGCCTTAGCTCGTAGGGTCTGCCCTTGGAACTGGGTCGGCACAGCCTCTCTGGATCTTAGAATAAAAGAAAGAGGTCCTGAATCTATAAGACATTATCTTTGCAGAGTTCAGCAAACCAACACGCCGAGACTTCAGAGAACGAGAACTGACAATCACAGTGCAAAGCCCAATCTGTATCTGATTCCTTTACAGTAACCAAATGAGAGACAACTTTGATGAAACGGATTCTGAGGCAGAAGTCACAGAAATCCTCCAACCTGATGTACCTGAGAGAGACGACGTAAACGACAACTTTATAACAGGTCAGATCTGAATCCCTTCTGGCCAAAGGATCAGTAAACTCCACCTGACCGTACGATACAGAACTACTTGCCTGCCATCCTCGGCCGTAAGCCATACTCGAGAAAATTGCAAAGTTATGCTCATAATCTGATCAGTACATATACAAGTGACTTGGAAGACGAATGTATGGAGAAATTTGTGATATTTACGCTCTTTATGACACGCAAAGAAGTTTGGAAAAGTGTGCGAAAGGAGAAAGTTGAGAGTAAATGTGAATAAGAGCAAGGTTATAAGTTCAGCAGGGTTGAGGAACAAGTTAACTGGGATGTAAGTTTGAATGGAGAAAATTGGAGGAAGTGATGTTTTAGATATCTGGGAGTGGACTTAGCAACGGATGGAACCATGGAAGCGGAAGCGAGTCACAGGGCGGGGGAGGAAGCGAAGGTTTTGGGAGCGATGAAGAATGTGTGGAATGAGAGAACATTATCTCGGAGAGCAAAAATGGGTATGTTTGAAGGAATAGTGGTTCCAACAATGTTATATGGTTACAAGGCATGGGCTATAGATAGGGTTGTGCGCAGGAGGGGCGGATGTGTTGGAAATGAAATGTCTGAGAACAATATGTGGTGTGAGGTGGTTTGATCGAGTAAGTAATGAAAGGGTAAAAGAGATGTGTGGAAATAAAAAGAGTGCGGTGGAGAAAGCAGAAGAGGGTGTGCTGAAGTGGACTGGACATATGGAGAGAATGAGTGAGGAAAGATTGACAGAGAGGATATATGTGTCAGATGTGGAGGGAAATAGAAGTGGGAGACCAAATTGGAAGTGGAGGGATGGAGTGAAAAAGATTTTGAGCGATCGGGGCCGAAATATACAGGAGGATGAGAGGCTTGCAAGGAATGGAGTGAATTGGAACGATGTGGTATACCAGGGTCGACGTGCAGTCAATGGACTGAACCAGGGCATGTAAAGCGTCTGGGGCAAACCATGGAAAGGTCTGTGGGGCCTGCATGTGGATAGGGAGCTGTGGATTCGGTGCATTACACATGACAGCTAGAGAATGAGTGTGAATGAATGTGGCCTTTTTTGTCTGTTTTCCTAGCGCTACCTCGTTGAAGCGAAGGGTAGCGATGCTGTTTCCTGTAAGACGGGGTAGCGACAGAAACGAATGAAGGCAAGTATGAATATGTACTTGCGTATACATTCCCATGAGACCACGGGGAAAATGAAACACGATAAGTTCCCAAGTGCACTTTCGTGTAATAATCACATCACCAGGGGAGACACAAGAAACAAATATAAGTCGGTTGATATACATCGAAGAGACAAAGCTAGGACGCCATTGGTAAACATATATATATATATATATATATATATATATATATATATATATATATATATATATATATATATATATATATATATATGGGAGGTGAGTTTGAATGGAGAAAAACTGGAGGAAGTGAAGTGTTTTAGATATCTGGGAGTGGATCTGGCAGCGGATGGAACCATGGAAGCGGAAGTGGATCATAGGGTGGGGGAGGGGGCGAAAATTCTGGGAACCTTGAAGAATGTGTGGAAGTCGAGAACATTATCTCGGAAAGCAAAAATGGGTATGTTTGAAGGAATAGTGGTTCCAACAATGTTGTATGGTTGCGAGGCGTGGGCTATGGATAGAGTTGTGCGCAGGAGGATGGATGTGCTGGAAATGAGATGTTTGAGGACAATGTGTGGTGTGAGGTGGTTTGATCGAGTAAGTAACGTAAGGGTAAGAGAGATGTGTGGAAATAAAAAGAGCGTGGTTGAGAGAGCAGAAGAGGGTGTTTTGAAATGGTTTGGGCACATGGAGAGAATGAGTGAGGAAAGATTGACCAAGAGGATATATGTGTCTGAGGTGGAGCGAGCGAGGAGAAGAGGGAGACCAAATTGGAGGTGGAAAGATGGAGTGAAAAAGATTTTGTGTGATCGGGGCCTGAACATGCAGGAGGGTGAAAGGAGGGCAAGGAATAGAGTGAATTGGAGCGATGTGGTATATCGGGGTTGATGTGCTGTCAGTGGATTGAATCAGGACATGTGAAGCGTCTGGGGTAAACCATGGAAAGCTGTGTAGGTATGTATATTTGCGTGTGTGGACGTATGTATATACATGTGTATGGGGGTGGGTTGGGCCATTTCTTTCGTCTGTTTCCTTGCGCTACCTCGCAAACGCGGGAGACAGCGACAAAGAAAAAAAAAAAAAAAAAAAAAAAAAAAAAAATATATATATATATATATATATATATATATATATATATATACTTATTTATTTATTTATTTTGCTTTGTCGCTGTCTCCCGTGTTTGCGAGGTAGCGCAGGGAAGCAGACGAAAGAAATGGCCCAACCCACCCCAATACACAAGTATATACATACACGTCCACACACGCAAATACACATACCCATACATCTCAATGTATACATATATATACACAAACAGACATATACATATATACACATGCACACAACTCACACTGTCTGCCTTTATTCATTCCCATCGCCACCTCGCCATACATGGAATAACATCCCCCTCCCCCCTCATGTGTGCGAGGTAGCGCTAGGAAAAGACAACAAAGAGCCCATTTGTTCACATTTAGTCTCTAGCTGTCATGCAATAAGACCCGAAACCACAGCTCCCTTTCCACATCCAGGCCCCACAGAACTTTCCATGGTTTACCCCAGACGCTTCACATGCCCTGATTCAATCCATTGACAGCACGTCGAACCCGGTGTACCACATCGATCCAATTCACTCTATTTCTTGCCCGCCTTTCACCCTCCTGCATGTTCAGGCCCCGATCACTCAAAATCATTTTCACTCCATCTTTCCACCTCCAACTTAGTCTCCCACTTCTCCTCGTTCCCTCCACCTCTGACACATATATCCTCTTGGTCAATCTTTCCTCACTCATTCTCTCCATGTGCCCAAACCATTTCAAAACACCCTCTTCTGCTCTCTCAACCACGCTCTTCTTATTTCCACACATCTCTCTTACCCTTACATTACTTACTCGATCACACCACCTCACACCACATACTGTCCTCAAACATCTCATTTCCAGCACATCCACCCTCCTGCGCACTACTCTATCCATAGCCCACGCCTCGCAACCATACAACATTGTTGGAACCACTATTCCTTCAAACATACCCATTTTTACATTCCGAGATAATGCTCTCGACTTCCACACATTCTTTAAGGCTCCCAGGATTTTCGCCCCCTCCCCCATCCTATGATTCACTTCCGCTTCCATGGTTCCATCCGCTGCCAGATCCACTCCCAGATATCTAAAACACTTTACTTCCTCCAGTTTTTCTCCATTCAAACTTACCTCCCAATTGACGAGACCCTTAACCCTACTGTACCTAATAACCTTGCTCTTATTCACATTTACTCTTAACTTTCTTCTTTCACACACTTTATCAAACTCAGTCACCAGCTTCTGCAGTTTCTCACATGAATCAGCCACCAGCGTTGTATCATCAGCGAACAACAACTGACTCACTTCCCAAGCTCTCCCATCCACAACAGACTGCATACTTGCCCCTCTTTCCAAAACTCTTGCATTCACCTCCCCAACAACCCCATTCATAAACAAATTAACAACCATGGAGACATCACACATCCCTGCCGCAAACCTACATTCACTGAGAAACAGTCACTTTCCTCTCTTCCTACACGTACACATGCCTTACATCCTCGATAAAAACTTTTCACTGCTTCTAACAACTTGCTTCCCACACCATATATTCATAGTACCTTCCACAGAGCATCTCTATCAACTCTATCATATGCCTTCTCCAAATCCATAAATGCTACATACAAATCCATTTGCTTTTCCAAGTATTTCTCACATACATTCTTCAAAGCAAACATCTGATCCACACATCCTCTACCACTTCTGAAACCACACTGCTCTTCCCCAATCTGATGCTCTGTACATCCCTTCACCCTCTCAATCAATATCCTCCCATATACTTTACCAGGAATACTCAACAAACTTATACCTCTGTAATTTGAGCACTCACTCTTATCCTCTTTGCCTTTGTACAATGGCACTATGCACGCATTCCGCCAATCCTCAGGCACCTCACCATAAGTCATACATACATTAAATAACCTTACCAACCAGACAACAATACAATCACCTCCTTTTATAATAAATTCCACTGCAATACCATCCAAACCTGCTGCCTTGCCGGCTTTCATCTTCCGCAAACTTTTTACTACCTCTTCTCTGTTTACCAAATTATTTTCCCTAACCCTCTCACTTTGCACACCAACTCGACCAAAACACGCTATATCTGCCACTCTATCATCAAACACATTCAACAAACCTTCAAAATACTCACTCCATCTCCTTCTCACATCACCACTACTTGTTATCACCTCCCCATTAGCCCCCTTCACTGAAGTTCCCATTTGCTCCCTTGTCTTACGCACTTTATTTACCTCCTTCTAGAACATCTTTTTATTCTCCCTAAAATTTAATGATACTCTCTCACCCCAACTCTCATTTGCCCTCTTTTTCACCTCTTGCACCTTTCTCTTGACCTCCTGTCTCTTTCTTTTATACATCTCCCGAGCGGTAGTGCTCCCGCCTGTTGCAGAGGGGTCCCGGGTTCGATACTGGCTGTTGGAGGTTTGTATGATATATATATATATATATATATATATATATATATATATATATATATATATATATATATATATATCTTTTCTTTCTTTCATACTATTCGCCATTTCCCGCGATAGCGAGGTAACGTTAAGAACAGAGGACTGGGCCTTTGAGGGAATATCCTCACCTGACCTCCTTCTCTGTTCCTTCTTTTGGGAAAAAAAAAAAAAGAAAAACGAGAGGGGGGGGGGGTGGATTTCCAGCCCCCCGCACCCTTCCATTTTAGTCGCCTTCTACGACACGCAGGGAATACGTGGGAAGTATTCTTCCCTATCCCCAGGGAATACCTGGTTTAAAAAGCGAGATATACGTAAGTATACTTATGTAAGTAGGAGAGATGGCCAGAGAGCGTTATTGGATTACGTGTTAATTGACAGGCGCGCGAAAGAGAGACTTTTGGATGTTAATGTGCTGAGAGGTGCAACTGGAGGGATGTCTGATCATTATCTTGTGGAGGCTAAGGTGAAGATTTGTATGGGTTTTCAGAAAAGAAGAGTGAATGTTGGGGTGAAGAGGGTGGTGAGAGTAAGTGAGCTTGGGAAGGAGACTTGTGTGACGAAGTACCAGGAGAGACTGAGTACAGAATGGAAAAAGGTGAGAACAATGGAAGTAAGGGGAGTGGGGTGGGAATGGGATGTATTTAGGGAATCAGTGATGGATTGCGCAAAAGATGCTTGTGGCATGAGAAGAGTGGGAGGTGGGTTGATTAGAAAGGGTGGTGAGTGGTGGGATGAAGAAGTAAGAGTATTAGTGAAAGAGAAGAGAGAGGCATTTGGGCGATTTTTGCAGGGAAAAAAATGCAATTGAGTGGGAGATGTATAAAAGAAAGAGACAGGAGGTCAAGAGAAAGGTGCAAGAGGTGAAAAAAGGGCAAATGAGAGTTGGGGTGAGAGAGTATCATTAAATTTTAGGGAGAATAAAAAGATGTTCTGGAAGGAGGTAAATAAAGTGCGTAAGACAAGGGAGCAAATGGGAACTTCAGTGAAGGGCGCAAATGGGGAGGTGATAACAAGTAGTGGTGATGTGAGAAGGAGATGGAGTGAGTATTTTGAAGGTTTGTTGAATGTGTTTGATGATAGAGTGGCAGATATAGGGTGTTTTGGTCGAGGTGGTGTGCAAAGTGAGAGGGTTAGGGAAAATGATTTGGTAAACAGAGAAGAGGTAGTAAAAGCTTTGCCGAAGATGAAAGCCGACAAGGCAGCAGGTTTGGATGGTATTGCAGTGGAATTTATTAAAAAAGGGGGTGACTGTATTGTTGACTGGTTGGTAAGGTTATCTAAAGTATGTATGTATGACTCATGGCGAGGTGCCTGAGGATTGGCGGAATGCGTGCATAGTGCCATTGTACAAAGGCAAAGGGGATAAGAGTGAGTGCTCAAATTACAGAGGTATAAGTTTGTTGAGTATTCCTGGTAAATTATATGGGAGGGTATTGATTGAGAGGGTGAAGGCATGTACAGAGCATCAGATTGGGGAAGAGCAGTGTGGTTTCAGAAGTGGTAGAGGATGTGTGGATCAGGTGTTTGCTTTGAAGAATGTATGTGAGAAATACTTAGAAAAGCAAATGAATTTGTATGTAGCATTTATGGATCTGGAGAAGGCATATGATAAAGTTGATAGAGATGCTCTGTGGAAGGTATTAAGAATATATGGTGTGGGAGGCAAGTTGTTAGAAGCAGTGAAAAGTTTTTATCGAGGATGTAAGGCATGTGTACGTGTAGGAAGAGAGGAGAGTGATTGGTTCTCAGTGAATGTAGGTTTGCGGCAGGGGTGTGTGATGTCTCCATGGTTGTTTAATTTGTTTATGGATGGGGTTGTTAGGGAGGTGAAAGCAAGAGTTTTGGAAAGAGGGGCAAGTATGAAGTCTGTTGGGGATGAGAGAGCTTGGGAAGTGAGTCAGTTGTTGTTCGCTGATGATACAGCGCTGGTGGCTGATTCATGTGAGAAACTGCAGAAGCTGGTGAATGAATTTGGTAAAGTGTGTGAAAGAAGAAAGTTAAGAGTAAATGTGAATAAGAGCAAGGTTATTAGGTACAGTAGGGTTGAGGGTCAAGTCAATTGGGAGGTGAGTTTGAATGGAGAAAAACTGGAGGAAGTGAAGTGTTTTAGATATCTGGGAGTGGATCTGGCAGTGGATGGAACCATGGAAGCGGAAGTGGATCATAGGGTGGGGGAGGGGGCGAAAATTCTGGGAGCCTTGAAGAATGTGTGGAAGTCGAGAACATTATCTCGGAAAGCAAAAATGGGTATGTTTGAAGGAATAGTGGTTCCAACAATGTTGTATGGTTGCGAGGCGTGGGCTATGGATAGAGTTGTGCGCAGGAGGGTGGATGTGCTGGAAATGAGATGTTTGAGGACAATGTGTGGTGTGAGGTGGTTTGATCGAGTAAGTAACGTAAGGGTAAGAGAGATGTGTGGAAATAAAAAGAGCGTGGTTGAGAGAGCAGAAGAGGGTGTTTTGAAATGGTTTGGGCACATGGAGAGAATGAGTGAGGAAAGATTGACCAAGAGGATATATGTGTCGGAGGTGGAGGGAACGAGGAGAAGAGGGAGACCAAATTGGAGGTGGAAAGATGGAGTGAAAAAGATTTTGTGTGATCGGGGCCTGAACATGCAGGAGGGTGAAAGGAGGGCAAGGAATAGAGTGAATTGGAGCGATGTGGTATACCGGGGTTGACGTGCTGTCAGTGGATTGAATCAAGGCATGTGAAGCGTCTGGGGTAAACCATGGAAAGCTGTGTAGGTATGTATATTTGCGTGTGTGGACGTATGTATATACATGTGTATGGGGGTGGGTTGGGCCATTTCTTTCGTCTGTTTCCTTGCGCTACCTCGCAAACGCGGGAGACAGCGACAAAGCAAGAAAAAAAAAAAAAAAAATCATACAAACCTCCAACAGCCAGTATCGAACCCGGGATCCCTCTGCAACAGACGGGAGCGCTACCGCTAGGCTATGATCATAGAGGAAGCGCTCCCGCTTGTTGCACAGGGGCCCCGGATTCGATCCTGGTTGTTGGAGATTTGTATGATATATATATATATATATATATATATATATATATATATAGAGAGAGAGAGAGAGAGAGAGAGAGAGAGAGAGAGAGAGAGAGAGAGAGAGAGAGAGAGGGGGGGGGGGGGGGGGGGGGGGCCTGGATCTCAGATGCCCGTACAATCGTCCATACTATGCTGGCAACCCAAACATAATTCTGCAGTACATACATTATCACATCACACATAATGCTGCGGTACATTACCTTACACCACACAAAATGCTGCGGTACATTACCTTACACTACACATAATGCTGCAGTACATTACCTTACACCACACATAATGCTGCGGTACATCAAGTCCCACCAAAGGCCTGTGTTCCACCTTCCCAGTGGTCGGTCACCACTGTCTTCCTATTTCTCCTACTTTGCCTGTGACGGTTACCGAATGAGGAAGTTCTTTCCCAAAGGTTTCGCCTCGTCCAATAATCCGCTACCCTCAACTACGAGCCAAGATCGACTAAATGCGTTTGTCTGTGTATAGTGAAGAGCAGATCAGCAAGTCTTTCCAGTTCAGTGACATTAAAGATGACTTTGCCACAAAAGAATCCCGGAAATCTTTTTTTTTTCCCCCTCTTCCGTTAGTCATGCGATGCTTTATCTCTTTCCCTGTACCACCTCATGTCTGGGATACACACAAATATGAAAAATACACTTGCTTAATGGAATATGGGCCGGCGTTGTGTTCGGGAAGTATGGTAAATCTTTAAGATAACACAGGAAAAAAAAGTCTAAAGCAATATCTTACAATACCAGAAGCTCCTCATATTCTAGCTGTGTTGGAGCCCCCTTGGTATAACCACTTAGGGCCCAGGTCTGTGGTGTGCTGTACTTGATCATACTGCAACCCGCGACTGGTTCAGTAGCAGCCCTTGCCCTACGTCAGTCTGGATGCTAAACTAAGACAATGGAAAACAAGAGATCAAAAAAAGGGAAGACTTTAACAGGTGAATGTTTGTTATAAAACTTGTCGGCCAGGAGGTGTATCACAAGGCTGTGACAATCATCTACTTATCCATATAATCATAATTCACACTGGTCGTCCACAAGAATGTTTACCAGATACTAACACAGGTCTTGGTGCCTCGATAGCCAGGCCAGGGGCTTAAGAGGCCCCTCACCTCAAGGTCACAAGAGAAAATCTTTCTAAACTGTGAGTTTAATACATCTTGAGAATGTCTTTTAATATCGCGTACGTTACGAAATGTGGCTCTGACTTCATAAACTTGAAAGACTCAGTTCAACTGGTTAAGTTGCATGTTTTCCTCGTACCCTATTGCTTATATATGTCATACTCTATCATATCACGCCATATTATACTGTATTGTATCATATCACATACGTATATATATATATATATATATATATATATATATATATATATATATATATATATATATATATATATATATAATCCCTGGGGATAGGGGAGAAAGAATACTTCCCGCGTATTCCCTGCGTGTCGTAGAAGGCGACTAAAAGGGAAGGGAGCGGGGGGCTGGAAATCCTCCCCTCTCATTTTTTTATTTTAATTTTCCAAAAGAAGGAACAGAGAAGGTGGCCAGGTGAGGGTATTCCCTCAAAGGCCCAGTTCTCTGTTCTTAACGCTACCTCGCTATCGCGGGAAATGGCGAATAGTATGAAAAAAAAAAAAAAAAAAAAATATATATATATATATATATATATATATATATATATATATATATATATACATATATATATATATATATATATATATATATATATATTAGGTACAGTAGGGTTGAGGGTCAATTCAATTGGGAGGTGAGTTTGAATGGAGAAAAACTGGAGGAAGTGAAGTGTTTTAGATATCTGGGAGTGGATCTGGCAGCGGATGGAACCATGGAAGCGGAAGTGGATCATAGGGTGGGGGAGGGGGCGAAAATTCTGGGAGCCTTGAAGAATGTGTGGAAGTCGAGAACATTATCTCGGAAAGCAAAAATGGGTATGTTTGAAGGAATAGTGGTTCCAACAATGTTGTATGGTTGCGAGGCGTGGACTATGGATAGAGTTGTGCGCAGGAGGATGGATGTGCTGGAAATGAGATGTTTGAGGACAATGTGTGGTGTGAGGTGGTTTGATCGAGTAAGTAACGTAAGGGTAAGAGAGATGTGTGGAAATAAAAAGAGCGTGGTTGAGAGAGCAGAAGAGGGTGTTTTGAAATGGTTTGGTCACATGGAGAGAATGAGTGAGGAAAGATTGACAAAGAGGATATATGTGTCGGAGGTGGAGGGAACGAGGAGAAGAGGGAGACCAAATTGGAGGTGGAAAGATGGAGTGAAAAAGATTTTGTGTGATCGGGGCCTGAACATGCAGGAGGGTGAAAGGAGGGCAAAGAATAGAGTGAATTGGAGCGATGTGGTATACCGGGGTTGACGTGCTGTCAGTGGATTGAATCAAGGCATGTGTATGGGGGTGGGTTGGGCCATTTCTTTCGTCTGTTTCCTTGCGCTACCTCGCAAACGCGGGAGACAGCGACAAAGCAAAAGAAAAAAAAAAAAAAAAAATATATATATATATATAATATATATATATATATATATATATATATATATATATATATATATATATATATATATATATATATATATATATATATGTTGTATGGTTGCGAGGCGTGGGCTATGGATAGAGTTGTGCGCAGGAGGGTGGATGTGCTGGAAATGAGATGTTTGAGGACAATGTGTGATGTGAGGTGGTTTGATCGAGTAAGTAATGTAAGGGTAAGAGAGATGTGTGGAAATAAAAAGAGCGTGGTTGAGAGAGCAGAAGAGGGTGTTTTGAAATGGTTTGGGCACATGGAGAGAATGAGTGAGGAAAGATTGACAAAGACGATATATGTGTCGGAGGTGGAGGGAACGAGGAGAAGTGGCAGACCAAATTGGAGGTGGAAAAATGGAGTGAAAAAGATTTTGAGTGATCGGGGCCTGAACATGCAGGAGGGTGAAAGGCGGGCAAGGAATAGAGTGAATTGGATCGATGTGGTACACCGGGGTTGACGTGCTGTCAGCGGATTGAATCAGGGCATGTGAAGCGTCTGGGGTAAACCATGGAAAGCTGTGTGGGGCCTGGATGTGGAAAGGGAGCTGTGGTTTCGGGCATTATTGCATGACAACTAGAGACTGAGTGTGAACAAATGAGGCCTTTGTTGTCTTTTCCTAGCGCTACCTCGCACACATGAGGGGGGAGGGGGATGGTATTCCATGTGTGGCGAGGTGGCGATGGGAATGAATAAAGGCAGACAGTGTGAATTGTGTGTATGGGTACACATGTATGTGTCTGTGTGTGTATATATATGTGTACATTGTGATGTATAGGTATGTATATTTGCGTGTGTGGACGTGTGTATATACATGTGTATGGGGGTGGGTTGGGCCATTTCTTTCGTCCGTTTCCTTGCGCTACCTCGCAAACGCGGGAGACAGCGACCAAGCAAAATAAATATAAATATAGAATATATATATATATTTGGTAAACAGAGAAGAGGTAGTAAAAGCTTTGCGGAAGATGAAAGCCGGCAAGGCAGCAGGTTTGGATGGTATTGCAGTGGAATTTATGAAAAAAGGGGGTGGCTGTATTATTGACTGGTTGGTAAGGTTATTTAATGTATGTATGACTCATGGTGAGATGCCTGAGGATTGGTGGAATGCGTGCATAATCCCATTGTACAAAGGCAAAGGGGATAAGAGTGAGTGCTCAAATTACAGAGGTATAAGTTTGTTGAGCATTCCTGGTAAATTATATGGGAGGGTATTGATTGAGAGGGTGAAGGCATGTACAGAGCATCAGATTGGGGAAGAGCAGTGTGGTTTCAGAAGTGGTAGAGGATGTGTGGATCAGGTGTTTGCTTTGAAGAATGTATGTGAGAAATACTTAGAAAAGCAAATGGATTTGTATGTAGCATTTATGGATCTGGAGAAGGCATATGACAGAGTTGATAGAGATGCTCTGTGGAAGGTATTAAGAATAGATGGTGTGGGAGGCAAGTTGTTAGAAGCAGTGAAAAGTTTTTATCGAGGATGTAAGGCATGTGTACGTGTAGGAAGAGAGGAAAGTGATTGGTTCTCAGTGAATGTAGGTTTACGGCAAGGGTGTGTGATGTCTCCATGGTTGTTTAATTTGTTTATTGATGGGGTTGTTAGGGAGGTGAATGCAAGAGTTTCGGAAAGAGGGGCAAGTATGAAGTCTGTTGGGGATGAGAGAGCTTGGGAAGTGAGCCAGTTGTTGTTCGCTGATGATACAGCGCTGGTGGCTGATCCATGTGAGAAACTGCAGAAGCTAGTGACTGAGTTTGGTAAAGTGTGTGAAAGAAGAAAGTTAAGAGTAAATGTGAATAAGAGCAAGGTAATTAGGTACAGTAGGGTTGAGGGTCAAGTCAACTGGGAGGTAAGTTTGAATGGAGAAAAACTGGAGGAAGTAAAGTGTTTTAGATATCTGGGAGTGGATCTGGCAGCGGATGGAACCATGGAAGCGGAAGTGGATCATAGGGTGGGGGAGGGGGCGAAAATCCTGGGAGCCTTGAAGAATGTGTGGAAGTCGAGAACATTATCTCGGAAAGCAAAAATGGGTATGTTTGAAGGAATAGTGGTTCCAACAATGTTGAATGGTTGCGAGGCGTGGGCTATGGATAGAGTTGTGCGCAGGAGGATGGATGTGCTGGAAATGAAAATGTTTGAGGACAATGTGTGGTGTGAGGTGGTTTGATCGAGTAAGTAACGTAAGAGTAAGAGATATGTGTGGAAATAAAAAGAGCGTGGTTGAGAGAGCAGAAGAGGGTGTTTTGAAATGGTTTGGGCACATGGAGAGAATGAGTGAGGAAAGATTGACCAAGAGGATATATGTGTCGGAGGTGGAGGGAACGAGAAGTGGGAGACCAAATTGGAGGCGGAAAGATGGAGTGAAAAAGATTTTGTGTGATCGGGGCCTGAACATGCAGGAGGGTGAAAGGAGGGCAAGGAATAGAGTGAATTGGATCGATGTGGTATACCGGGGTTGACGTGCTGTCAGTGGATTGAATCAGGGCATGTGAAGCGTCTGGGGTAAACCATGGAAAGCTGTGTAGGTATGTATATTTGCGTGTGTGGAAGTTTGTATATACATGTGTATGGGGGTGGGTTGGGCCATTTCTTTCGTCTGTTTCCTTGCGCTACCTCGTAAACGCGGGAGACAGCGACAAAGAAAAAAAAATACGTATATATGTATTTCACGTGTGGCGGGGTGGCGACGGGAATGAATAAGGGCAGACAGTATGAATTATGTACATGTGTATATATGTATATGTCTGTGTGTGTATATATATGTATACGTTGAGATGTATAGGTACGTATATGTGCGTGTGTGGACGTGTATGTATATACATGTGTATGTGGGTGGGTTGGGCCATTCTTTCGTCTGTTTCCTTGCGCTACCTCGCTAACGCGGGAGACGGCGACAAAGTATAATATATAAATAAATGAATGAATAAATAAATAAATATATATATATATTATCCCTGGGGATAGGGGAGAAAGAATACTTCCCACGTATTCCCTGCGTGTCTTAGAAGGCGACTAAAAGGGGAGGGAGCGGGTGGCTGGAAATCCTCCCCTCTCGTTTTTTTTTTTTTTATTTTCCAAAGGAAGGAATGGAGAGGGGGGGCCAGGTAGGGATTTTCCCTCTGAGGCCCAGTCCTCTGTTCTTAACGCTACCTCGCAAATGCGGGAAATGGCGAAACGTATAAAAAAAAAAAAAAAAAAAAATATATATATATATATATATATATATATATATATATATATATATAGTTTCCTCTTCATATGCTTAATCGGGTTTCCCGCGTCAGCGAGGTGGCGCCAGGAAACAGGCGAAGAAAGACTACATCCAGGACCCATAGGCCTTTCCATGGTTTACCTCAGACGTTTCACATGCCCTAGCTCAGTCCACTGACGGTACGTTGACTCCAGTATACCCCATCGTTCCAGTTCACACTATTCCTTGCACGCCTTTCACCCATCTGAATGTTTAGTCCCCGATCGCTCGAAATCTTTTCCACTCCATCCTTCTATCTCCAATTTGATCTCCCCGTTCTCCTTGTTCCCCCTCCTACAATCTTTGTCAACCTTTCCTCACTCATTCTCTTCATGTCCAAACCATTTCAACATACTCTCTTCTTCTATCTCAACCACACTCTCTTTATTTCCACATCTCCCTCTTACCCTTTCATTACTTAGTCGATCGAACTATCTCACACCACATATTGTCCTCAAACATTTTATTTCAAACACATCCACCGCTCTCCGCACAACCGTATCGATAGCCCATGCCTCGCATCCATATAATATTGTTGTAACCACTATTCCTTCAAACATACCCATTTCTGGCCTCTTAGATAGCATTCTCCTTTTCTACGCATTCTTCAGCGCTCCCAGAACCTTCGCCCCCTCATCCACCCTATGACTCACTTCCGCTCCCATGGTTCTATTCGCTGTCAAGTCCACTCCCAGATATTTTGATACTTCACTTCCTCCAATTTTTCTCCATTCAAACTTACATCCCAACAAACCTATCCCTATACCCAGCTAAACCTAATAAACTTGTTTCATTCACATTGCCTCCCAGTTTCCTCATTTCACCCATTCTCCCAAATTCAGTCACAATCTTCTGCAATTTCTCACTCAAATCTGCCACCAGTGCTGTGTCATCAGCAAACAACAGATGACTCATTTCCTAGGTCTCTCTCATCCCATCTCTCCAAGAGTCTTGCATTTACCACCCTCACCACCTCATCCATAGAAAATCAAACAAGCTTAGCAACATCACACAAGCTTAGCAACATCACACACACCTCCCGCAGACCAACCTTCACTTGGAACAACTCACTCTCCTCTCTTCCTCGTGCACATGCCTTACACCCTTGATAAAAAATTCTCACTGCTTCTGGCAACTTCCCTCCCACACCACTTACTCTTAAAAACTTCCACAAGGAATCCCTATCAACCCTATATGCTTTCTCCAGATCCATTAATGTTACATGCAAATATTTCTGTTTTTCTAAGTCTTTCTCACAAACATTAAAAGTAAACATCTGACCCATCCACACATCCTTTACTACTTATGAAACCACACTTTTCCTCCCAAGTTTAATGCTCTCCACATGCCTTCAACCTCTCAATCACTCCTCTCCCATACAACTTGCCAAGCACACTCTGTAGTTTGAACACTCACCTTTGTACTCCTTTCCTTTATACAATGGCACTATGCATGCACTTCGCTAATCCTCAGGCACTTCACCATGATCCATACATACACTGAACATCGCAACTAACCAGTCAACAACAGTCAGTTTCTTTCTTAAGAAATTCAACTACATCATACACTCCAGCCGCCTTGCCACATTTCATCTTACACAAGGTCTTCGCCAAACTACTCTCCATGATTCTCTCACTACGCATACCATCCCAAACCAAACACCCTCAGTTTGCCAACCTGTTACCAAACACATTCTACAGTCTTTCAACATAATCACTTCATTTCCTCCTCATTTCATCACTACATGTTACTACGTCCCCATTTGCCTTCCTCATCGATGTTCCCATCTGTTCTTTTGGTTTTCCCACACTTTCAACCTCCTAACGAAGCATATTCTCCCTGAAGTTCACTGATACTCGCTCACCCCAACTCTCATTTGCTTACTTTTCAACCCCTGCACTTTCCTCTTGACTACTTGCAGCTTACTCTTATACATCCTCCACTCACTTGCACCCCTTCCCAGGAGAGTATCGCCCATATACCTCTCTTCTCTCTTTCACTTGCAACTTTACTTCTTCATTCCACCACTCAGTACCCTTTCTAACCCGCCCAACTCCCACCTTACACATGCCACACATTTCACTCGCATGTGCTGGCACTGTTTTCTTAAAAACTTTTCATTCCTCACACACTCCCCCAGCGTCGTTTACTCTCACCTTCTGCCATTCTACACTCAATCTCTCCCGGTATTTTTTTTACACGCCTCTTTTTCAAGCTCACTTACTCTCACCGTTGTCTTTTCACCCAGAGTTTTCTTTTTTCGAAAACCTCTAAAAATATCCCCCTTCACACGCGCAGGGTAAAGATCAGGAATCCCACCAGCTGCTACCTCTCAACACATTCACATGTAAAGTCTCTTCTTTACACGGTTATCAAAAGGTACCTAATCCACTAATGCTCGCTGACCATCTTTCTTGCTCACATAAATACACTTGTGTACGTCTTTTTCATACCAGGTATTCCCAGTCACCAGCACTTTCAGCAGACAACTCCACATGCTCTTCACCATTTTCATTAGCTTTACTGAATACCACATATCCTCAACAGCTACGTTACTCACCTTCGCATTTAAGTCACACATCATTAATACCCAGTTGGTCTCTTGTATCAACACTGCTGATACACTCACTCACCTGCTCCAAAAATACTTGCCTTTCATGATCTTCCTTTCGTGGCCAGGTGCAGAAGCACTAATAGCCACCCATCTTTTGCAATTCACTTTCATTTTTATCCAAATCAGTCGGGAGCTCACTTCCTTACACTTTATCACACACTTCCACAATTCCTGCTTCAGCAGTATTATCCCTTCCTTAGCTCTTGCCCTTACACCAACCCTTAGCATTAATCTTAAGACGTTTCCAAACCACTCTTGCCTTTACCCATAAGATTTGCTTCACTCAGAGCCATGACATCTAGGTCTTTTCCTGAAATATACCACCAATTTCTCTTTCTTAACTCGTTTTGGTTACATCCACACACATTCAGGCACCTCATCCTGAGCCTTCGAGGAGGATGAGCACTCCGCGCTTACCTCCTTCTGTTCCATTTATTAGAAACTGAAATTATATATACATATATATATATATATATATATATATATATATATATATATATATATATATATATATATATATATATATATATATCTTTTTTCATACTATTTCCCATTTCCCGCGTTAGCGAGGTAGCGTTAAGAACAGAGAACTGGGCCTTAGAGGGAATATATTCACCTGACCCCCTTCTCTGTTCCTTCTTTTGGAAAATTAAAAAAAAAACAAGAGAGGGGAGGATTTCCAGCCACCCGCTCCCTCCCCTTTTAGTCGCCTTGTACGACACGCAGGGAATACGTGGGAAGTATTCTTTCTCCACTATCCCCAGGGATAATATATATATATATATATATATATATATATATATATATATATATATATATATATATATATATATATATATATATATATATATATATATATATATATTGCTTTGTCGCGTCTCCCGCGTTAGCGAGGTAGCGCAAGGAAACAGACGAAAGAATGGCCAAACCCACCCACATACACATGTATATACGTACACGTCCACACACGCAAATATACATACCTATACATCGCAACGTATACACATATATACACACACAGACATATACATATATACACATGTACATAATTCATACTGTCTGCCTTTATTCATTCCCATCGCCACCCCGCCACACATGAAATAACAACCCCCTCCCCCCTCACGTGCGCGAGGTAGCGTTAGGAAAAGACAACAAAGGCCACATTTGTTCACACTCAGTCTCTAGCTGTCATGTAATAATGCACCGAAACCACAGCTCCCTCTCCACAACCAGGCCCCACACAAATTACCATGGTTTACCCCAGACGCTTCACATGCCCTGGTTCAATCCATTGACAGCATGTGGACCCCAGTATGCCACATCGTTCCAATTCACTCTATTCCTTGCACGCCTTTCACCCTCCTGCATGTTCAGGCCCCGATCACTCAAAATCTTTTTCACTCCATCTTTCCACCTCCAATTTGGTCTCCCACTTCTCTTCGTTCCCTCCACCTCTGACACATATATCCTCTTGGTCAATCTTTCCTCACTCATTCTCTCCATGTGACAGCTAGAGACTGAGTGTAAACGAATGGGGCTTTTGTTGTCTTTTCCTAGCGCTACCTCGCACACATTAAGGGGGAAGGGATTGTTATTACATGTGTGGCGAGGTGGCGATCGGTATAAATAAAGGCAGACAGTATGAATTATGTACATGTGTATATATGTATATGTCTGTGTGTGTATATATATGTGTACAATGAGATGTATAGGTATGTATATTTGCGTGTGTGGACGTGTATGTATATACATGTGTATGTGGGTGGGTTGGGCCATTCTTTCGTCTGTTTCCTTGCGCTACCTCGCTAACGCGGGAGACAGCGACAAAGCAAAATAAATAAATGAATAAGTAATAATAATAATGATAATAATAATAATAATAATAATAATAATAATAATAATAATAATGATAATAATAGTAATAATAATAATAATGATAATAATAATAATAATAATAATAATAATAATAATAATAATAATAATAATAATGATAATAATAATAATAGAATGGCAGATATAGGGTGTTTTGGTCGAGGTGGTGTGCAAAGTGAAAGGGTTAGGGAAAATGATTTGGTAAACAGAGAAGAGGTAGTAAAAGCTTTGCGGAAGATGAAAGCCGACAAGGCAGCAGGTTTGGATGGTATTGCAGTGGAATTTATTAAAAAAGGGGGTGACTGTATTGTTGACTGGTTAGTAAGGTTATTTAATGTATGTATGACTCATGGTGAGGTGCCTGAGGATTGGCGGAATGCGTGCATAGTGCCATTGTACAAAGGCAAAGGGGATAAGAGTGAGTGCTCAAATTACAGAGGTATAAGTTTGTTGAGTATTCCTGGGAAATTATATGGGAGGGTATTGATTGAGAGGGTGAAGGCATGTACAGAGCATCAGATTGGGGAAGAGCAGTGTGGTTTCAGAAGTGGTAGAGGATGTGTGGATCAGGTGTTTGCTTTGAAGAATGTATGTGAGAAATACTTAGAAAAGCAAATGGATTTGTATGTAGCATTTATGGATCTGGAGAAGGCATATGATAGAGTTGATAGAGATGCTCTGTGGAAGGTATTAAGAATATATGGTGTGGGAGGCAAGTTGTTAGAAGCAGTGAAAAGTTTTTATCGAGGATGTAAGGCATGTGTACGTGTAGGAAGAGAGGAAAGTGATTGGTTCTCAGTGAATGTAGGTTTGCGGCAGGGGTGTGTGATGTCTCCATGGTTGTTTAATTTGTTTATAGATGGGGTTGTTAGGGAGGTGAATGCAAGAGTTTTGGAAAGAGGGGCAAGTATGCAGTCTGTTGTGGATGAGGGAGCTTGGGAAGTGAGTCAGTTGTTGTTCGCTGATGATACAGCGCTGGTGGCTGATTCATGTGAGAAACTGCAGAAGCTGCTGACTGAGTTTGGTAAAGTGTGTGAGAGAAGAAAGTTAAGAGTAAATGTGAATAAGAGCAAGGTTATTAGGTACAGTAGGGTTGAGGGTCAAGTCAATTGGGAGGTAAGTTTGAATGGAGAAAAACTGGAGGAAGTAAAGTGTTTTAGATATCTGGGAGTGGATCTGACAGCGGATGGAACCATGGAAGCGGAAGTGAATCATAGGGTGGGGGAGGGGGCGAAAATCCTGGGAGCCTTGAAGAATGTGTGGAAGTCGAGAACATTATCTCGGAAAGCAAAACTGGGTATGTTTGAAGGAATAGTGGTTCCAACAATGTTGTATGGTTGCGAGGCGTGGGCTATGGATAGAGTTGTGCGGAGGAGGGTGGATGTGCTGGAAATGAGATGTCTGAGGACAATGTGTGGCGTGAGGTGGTTCGAGTAAGTAATGTAAGTGTAAGAGAGATATGTGGAAATAAAAAGAGCGTGGTTGAGAGAGCAGAAGAGGGTGTTTTGAAATGGTTTGGTCACATGGAGAGAATGAGAGAGGAAAGATTGACCAAGAGGATATATGTGTCGGAGGTGGAGGGAACGAGGAGAAGTGGGAGACCAAATTGGAGGTGGAAAGATGGAGTGAAAAAGATTTTGTGTGATCGGGGCCTGAACATGCAGGAGGGTGAAAGGAGGGTAAGGAATAGAGTGAATTGGATCGATGTGGTATACCGGGGTTGACGTGCTGTCAGTGGATTGAATCAGGGCATGTGAAGCGTCTGGGTTAAACCATGGAAAGTTGTGTGGGGCCTGGATGTGGAAAGGGAGCTGTGGTTTCGGGCATTATTGCATGACAGCTAGAGACTGAGTGTGAACGAATGGGGCCTTTGTTGTCTTTTCCTAGTGCTACCTCGCACACATGAGGGGGGAAGGGGATGGTATTCCATGTGTGGCGAGGTGGCGATGGGAATGAATAAAGGCAGACAGTGTGAACTGTGTGCATGGGCATATATGTATGTGTCTGTGTGTGTATATATATGTGTACATTGAGATGTATAGGTATGTATATTTGCGTGTGTGGACGTGTATGTATATACATTGTGTATGGGGGTGGGTTGGGCCATTTCTTTCGTCTGTTTCCTTGCGCTACCTCGCAAACGCGGGAGACAGCGACAAAGCAAAATAAATAAATAATAAATAAATAATAACAATAATAATAATAATAATAATAATAATAATAATAATAATAATAATAATAATAACAATAATAATAATAATAATAATAATAATAATAATAATAATAATGATAATAGTATTGACAATAATAATAATAATAATAATAATAATAATAATAATAATAATGATAATGATAATAACAGTAATAATAATAATAATAATAATGATGATGATAATAATAATAACAATAATAATAATAACTAATAATAATAATAATAATAATAATAATAATAATAATAATAATAATAATAATAATAATAATGATAACAATAATAATAATAATAACAATAATAATAATAACTAATAATAATAATAATAATAATAATAATAATAATAATAATAATGATAACAATAATAATAATAATAACAATAATAATAATCCTGACGTATTAAATTCTACCGAAACTTTCAAAATATACTTGGTACATAATCAGTTCACTGTACAGTAAACAGATATCTACCTGCACTTAACAGTTTATCTTCATATCTTCCCCCGTGTATGGGAACGTCTCCAGTTACACCATCATGTGGAACCCAAGCACTCACGTAGCAGCCTCCCTGCTCTGTGGCCTCAGTAATGTACAGCTACGCCTGGGCCGCCTCGTATTACTCTCATTCCAAGTTACAAGTTTCTTCAGCTGTGATGTTCCCTTTGTTAACGTTACTCTTAAAAGTATATCAAAAGTTGTTTCACAACCATAATGATTACATAGAAATTGACTTAAATGAGAATACACATGGGCTAAGCGAAAGCCCATTTCCGAAATGGTTTTCTTTCGAATGACGGACGTCCCCCTGGCCACTAGAGAAAAAAAAAAAAAAAAAAACAGAATCATGTTTTGTGAAGACATTTATTAACAAGAAGTTGGGAGGGATGGTTGGTGATTAAGTTTGGTGGTCGGGCCATCATACAGTCTCTTATATCAACATACTTGTCCTTGCAGTTGGTGATCGTACTGTCATTATAAACGGTAACTCCGTTAAAATTGATTATCAGAAATCTTATGTTAATGAAGAGTTGAGCAAACATATTATCGTTTTCATGGTACACCCGTAAAGAAAGAATCTTAATGACAAATTGAAATTCAGTTACGCAGTGTTACGCTGTTGTTAAAGTATCAGTTGTGCATTCTTAATGTACCAGCGATGACGAACCAACTTCTGAGCTAAGTCATAAAGTAAGATATTGTCTTAGTGATGATATACATCTGCATTATATAAGTACTCTTACCTAACAATGATAACATGTAACATTAAGACAATGACTGAGGCATATGTCCATTTATCTTCAAGCTAGAGTTCCATATTTCCTTGACTGTCAAGCCTCTAAAGTTCTTGTCAAATTTCTATATCAGACTCTGCCTCAGTACCACCTGGCTGTTGGGACAGTGCAAGAACAATGTTCAAGATATGGCAGACCAGCCATGATACGTTGGCATTCCCTGCCTGCAAGTAAGACTCTTAAGTGTCTTTACAAGAGATGGGTCGGTCAAGTCTCGAACTTCTGTTAGTCATTTTTTAGTACACATACTGTGTTTCAGACGGCCATCTTCACCCATCATCCTCTTGTGACTTGCAGGATCTGTTATATTTGGCTTTGCTCAACCTCAATCCCCGTTGTGGATACACAAGCCTCAATTAGGTCCTCGATATGTGACAGCTTCCCTCAGTATCCCAGCAGCTCTGTGCAGGATCAGGGTGGGTCTCCTCCATACGCAAGCTGCCAGCAGGTCTTCCTCATCTCTCTCATCATCTTGCACGTGGCGCCCTGGTAGCCCAGCACAGATTTTTTTTTTAGAAGAGACGGCACGGGCAATTGAGGCCTTAATCAAGGCCATCTTACCAACGATATATATATATATATATATATATATATATATATATATATATATATATATATATATATATATATATATATACATATATACATATATACATATATATATATATATATATATATATATATATATATATATATATATATATATATTTTTTTTTTTTTCTTTTTTTTTTATACTTTGTCGCTGTCTCCCGCGTTTGCGAGGTAGCGCAAGGAAACAGACGAAAGAAATGGCCCAACCCCCCCCCCATACACATGTATATACATACGTCCACACACGCAAATATACATACCTACACAGCTTTCCATGATTTACCCCAGACGTTTCACATGCCTTGATTCAATCCACTGACAGCACGTCAGCCCCGGTATACCACATCGCTCCAATTCACTCTATTCCTTGCCCTCCTTTCACCCTCCTGCATGTTCAGGCCCCGATCACACAAAATCTTTTTCACTCCATCTTTCCACCTCCAATTTGGTCTCCCTCTTCTCCTTGTTCCCTCCACCTCCGACACATATATCCTCTTGGTCAATCTTTCCTCACTCATCCTCTCCATGTGCCCAAACCACTTCAAAACACCCTCTTCTGCTCTCTCAACCACGCTATTTTTATCTCCACACATCTCTCTTACCCTTACGTTACTCACTCGATCAAACCACCTCACACCACACATTGTCCTCAAACATCTCATTTCCAGCACATCCATCCTGCTGCGCACAACTCTATCCATAGCCCACGCCTCGCAACCATACAACATTGTTGGAACCACTATTCCTTCAAACATACCCATTTTTGCTTTCCGAGATAATGTTCTCGACTTCCACACATTCTTCAAGGCCCCCAGAATTTTCGCCCCCTCCCCCACCCTATGATCCACTTCCGCTTCCATGGTTCCATCCGCTGCCAGATCCACTCCCAGATATCTAAAACACTTCACTTCCTCCAGTTTTTCTCCATTCAAACTCACCTCCCAGTTGACTTGACCGTCAACCCTACTGTACCTAATAACCTTGCTCTTATTCACATTTACTCTTAACTTTCTTCTTCCACACACTTTACCAAACTCAGTCACCAGCTTCTGCAGTTTCTCACATGAATCAGCCACCAGCGCTGTGTCATCAGCGAACAACAACTGACTCACTTCCCAAGCTCTCTCATCCCCAACAGACTTCATACTTGCCCCTCTTTCCAAAACTCTTGCATTTACCTCCCTAACAACCCCATCCATAAACAAATTAAACAACCATGGAGACATCACACACCCCTGCCGCAAACCTACATTCACTGAGAACCAATCACTTTCCTCTCTTCCTACACGTACACATGCCTTACATCCTCGATAAAAACTTTTCACTGCTTCTAACAACTTTCCTCCCACACCATATATTCTTAATACCTTCCACAGAGCATCTCTATCAACTCTATCATATGCCCTCTCCAGATCCATAAATGCTACATACAAATCCAATTGCTTTTCTAAGTATTTCTCACATACATTCTTCAAAGCAAACACCTGATCCACACATCCTCTACCACTTCTGAAACCACACTGCTCTTCCCCAATCTGATGCTCTGTACATGCCTTCACCCTCTCAATCAATACCCTCCCATATAATTTCCCAGGAATACTCAACAAACTTATACCTCTGTAATTTGAGCACTCACTCTTATCCCCTTTGCCTTTGTACAATGGCACTATGCACGCATTCCGCCAATCCTCAGGCACCTCACCATGAGTCATACATACATTAAATAACCTTACCAACCAGTCAACAATACAGTCACCCCCTTTTTTTAATAAATTCCACTGCAATACCATCCAAACCTGCTGCCTTGCCGGCTTTCATCTTCCGCAAAGCTTTCACTACCTCTTCTCTGTTTACCAAATCATTTTCCCTAACCCTCTCACTTTGCACACCACCTCGACCAAAACACCCTATATCTGCCACTCTATCATCAAACACATTCAACAAACCTTCGAAATACTCACTCCATCTCCTTCTCACATCACCACTACTTGTTATCACCTCCCCATTTGCGCCCTTCACTGAAGTTCCCATTTGCTCCCTTGTCTTACGCACTTTATTTACCTCCTTCCAGAACATCTTTTTATTCTCCCTAAAATTTACTGATAGTCTCTCACCCCAACTCTCAAATTGCCCTTTTTTCACCTCTTGCACCTTTCTCTTGACCTCCTGTCTCTTTCTTTTATACATCTCCCACTCAATTGCATTTTTTCCCTGCAAAAATCGTCCAAATGCCTCTCTCTTCTCTTTCACTAATACTCTTACTTCTTCATCCCACCACTCACTACCCTTTCTAATCAACCCACCTCCCACTCTTCTCATGCCACAAGCATCTTTTGCGCAATCCATCACTGATTCCCTAAATACATCCCATTCCTCCCCCACTCCCCTTACTTCCATTGTTCTCACCTTTTTCCATTCTGTACTCAGTCTCTCCTGGTACTTCCTCACACAAGTCTCCTTTTCAAGCTCACTTACTCTCACCACCCTCTTCACCCCAACATTCACTCTTCTTTTCTGAAAACCCATACAAATCTTCACCTTAGCCTCCACAAGATAATGATCAGACATCCCTCCAGTTGCACCTCTCAGCACATTAACATCCAAAAGTCTCTCTTTCGCACGCCTGTCAATTAACACGTAATCCAATAACGCTCTCTGGCCATCTCTCCTACTTACATAAGTATACTTATGTATATCTCGCTTTTTAAACCAGGTATTCCCAATCATCAGTCCTTTTTCAGCACATAAATCTACAAGCTCTTCACCATTTCCATTTACAACACTGAACACCCCATGTATACCAATTATTCCCTCAACTGCCACATTACTCACCTTTGCATTCAAATCACCCATCACTATAACCCGGTCTCGTGCATCAAAACCACTAACACACTCATTCAGCTGCTACCAAAACACTTGCCTCTCTTGACCTTTCTTCTCATGCCCAGGTGCATAAGCACCAATAATCACCCACCTCTCTCCATCAACTTTCAGTTTTACCCATATTAATCGAGAATTTACTTTCTTACACTCTATCACATACTCCCACAACTCCTGTTTCAGGAGTATTACTACTCCTTCCCTTGCTCTTGTCCTCTCACTAACCCCTGACTTTACTCCCCAGACATTCCCAAACCACTCTTCCCCTTTACCCTTGAGCTTCGTTTCACTCAGAGCCAAAACATCCAGGTTCCTTTCCTCAAACATACTACCTATCTCTCCTTTTTTCACATCTTGGTTACATCCACACACATTTAGGCACCCCACTCTGAGCCTTCGAGGAGGATGAGCACTCCCCACGTGACTCCTTCTTCTGTTTCCCATTTTAGAAAGTTAATACAAGGAGGGGAGGATTTCTGGCCCCCCGCTCCCGTCCACTCTAGTCGCTTTCTATATATATATATATATATATATATATATATATATATATATATATATATATATATTTTTTTTTTTTTTTTTTTGCTTTGTCGCTGTCTCCCGCGTTTGCGAGGTAGCGCAAGGAAACAGACGAAAGAAATGGCCCAACCCACCCCCATACACATGTATATACATACGTCCACACACGCGAATATACATACCTACACAGCTTTCCATGGTTTACCCCAGACGCTTCACATGCCCCGATTCAATCCACTGACAGCACGTCAACCCCGGTATACCACATCGCTCCAATTCACTCTATTCCTTGCCCTCCTTTCACCCTCCTGCATGTTCAGGCCCCGATCACACAAAATCTTTTTCACTCCATCTTTCCACCTCCAATTTGGTCTCCCTCTTCTCCTCGTTCCCTCCACCTCCGACACATATATCCTCTTGGTCAATCTTTCCTCACTCATTCTCTCCATGTGACCAAACCATTTCAAAACACCCTCTTCTGCTCTCTCAACCACGCTCTTTTTATTTCCACACATCTCTCTCACCCTTACGTTACTTACTCGATCAAACCACCTCACACCACACATTGTCCTCAAACATCTCATTTCCAGCACATCCATCCTCCTGCGCACAACTATATCCATAGTCCACGCCTCGCAACCATACAACATTGTTGGAACCACTATTCCTTCAAACATACCCATTTTTGCTTTCCGAGATAATGTTCTCGACTTCCACACATTCTTCAAGGCTCCCAGAATTTTCGCCCCCTCCCCCACCCTATGATCCACTTCCGCTTCCATGTTTCTATCCGCTGCCAGATCCTTTCCCAGATATCTAAAACACTTCACTTCCTCCAGTTTTTCTCCATTCAAACTCACCTCCCAATTGACTTGACCCTCAACCCTACTGTACCTAATAACCTTGCTCTTATTCACATTTACTCTTAACTTTCTTCTTTCATATATTTTACTTAGTCGATGTCTCCCGAGTTAGCGAGGTAGCGCAAGGAAACAGACGAAAGAATGGCCCAACCCACCCACATACACATGTATATACATAAACGCCAACACACGCACATATACATACCTATACATTTCAACTTATACATACATATACATTTATAGAAATAGACATATATACACATGTACATATTCATACTTGCTGCCTTCATCCACTTTCGCCGCCACTCCGCCACACATGAAAACAGCATCCCCCCCCACCCCCACAGGGTTACCGCTAGGAAAAGACAAAGGCCATATTCATTCACACTCAGTCTCTAGCTGGCATGTGTAATGCACCGAAACCACATCTCCCTTTCCACATCCAGGCCCCACAAAACTTTCCATGGTTTACCCCAGACGCTTCACATACCCTGGTTCAATCTATTCACAGCACGTCGGCCCTGGTACACCACATCGTTCCAGTTCACTCTATTCCTTGCACACCTCTCACCCTCCTGCATGTTCAGGCCCCGATCGCTCAAAATCTTTTTCACTCCATCCTTCTACCTCCAATTTGGTCTCCCACTTATCGTTCCCTCCACTTCTGACACATATATCCTCTTGGTCAATCTTTCCTCACTCATTCTCTCCATGTGACCAAACCATTTCAATACACCCTCTTCTGCTCTCTCAACAACACTCTTTTTACCACCACACATCTCTCTTAAATTTTTATAGGTCAAACCACCTCACACTACATATTGTCACTCCTCAAACATTTCATTTCCAACACATCCACCCTCCTTGGCACAACTTTATCTACAGCACATGCCTCGCAACCATATGACATTGTTGGAACCACTATTCCTTCAAAAATACCTACTTTTGCTATCCGAGATAATGTTCTTGCCTTCCACACATTCTTCAACGCTCCCACAACCTTCGCCCCCTCCCCCACCCTATGACTCAATTCCGCTTCTATGATTCCATCCGCTGCTAAATCCACTCCCAGATATCTAAAACACTTCACTTCCTCCAGTTTCTCTTCATTCAAACTTACCTCCCAATTAACGTGTCCCTCAACCCTACTGATCCTAATTATCTTCCTCTTATTCATATTTACTCTCCTTTCACACACTTTACCAAACTCAGTCACCAACCTCTGCAGTTTCTCACCCCAATCAGCCACCAGTGATATATCATCAGTGAACAACAACTGACCCATTTCCCAAGCTCTCTCATCCACAACAGACTGCATATTTGCCCCTCTTTCCAAAACTGTTGCATTCACCTCCCTAACAACCCCATTCATAAACAAATAAAACAACTATGGAAACATCACGCACCCCTGCCGCAAACCGATAGATAGATAGATAGAGAGAGCTAGATAGAGAGATAGATAGATACCCTAGCCTGAGCCAGGTATCAATCTATTAATTCATCGACCACCCCCAGGGGTGGATGAATAGCTGGGTTAACTGTGGAGTGACTGCCACAACCAAGATTCGAACCTATGCGCTCAGCCCAGGGCGACCCGTGATTGTGTCTCGGTCAGAAACGCTAATCGCTACCCCACGATGGTCCATTGTGCTATTCTGTCAAGAGCATCGCTAAATGTGAGTTTACTTGAGACAATCAATTCAGAAAAAAAATGGACATTCCAGAGAACAGTCTAAGCAGGAAATATCCCTAGAGTGACTCCTTCATTTCTCGTAATGGAAAATACTCAGCCTCCTCCTTTGGAACTCCTGAGTCATAGAACGCAGATGAACCTGTGGCATCTGTCGGTCGAGATTACAACTTGCTTTGATCTGCTTGAAAGCTCCAGCTGTATTTCCTGCGAGAGAACATGAAATCCCGTCACAGAATGGTGGTTCAACGTCCTCACATTCTGCAGGTGAGGCCTGGACGTGTTCCTCCCTGACATGCAGCGTGAGCAGCAGGAGTGATGGTACTTTCCATGAACCAGGAGAGGGTGTAGCAAGCCCTGAGCCCTGACGGGGCTACAAATTTATTTCTGTGGTCTACTCATGTCGGCAGTTTTTGTTTTAGCAAACATTGGGTTGCAGATTTACGATGTCTTTTCGCACACTAGTGAAACAAGATGAAGCAGTTTATCCTGCGTCCTGTTTGCTGTATCCACGACAGCTCCGAGTCCTGATGTTGGTCCTGTGAACTTCGTTCAATCAAATCAAAACAGATAACGCTGTGCTGTGTGTCAATTGACCGACATTTCTTGCACTCAGGTCCCTCACAGAGATCCGGTACGATCCTGAACTATGACCAGTCACTCGCAATAAAGCAAAAATCTTCATCAAATATCACTCATCTGCGTTGGGTGGCCACTCATAATAATAATGAAGGGAAGTCTGAACACAGTTTTATAACTTCTTAGACAGTTTAACACAATGTCTGTAAGACTGGGATGTGCATACCGTATTTCCCGGAAACAGTCACATATACGATCATATCATGTGACAAATATGTCAACCAAACTTCAATGCAGCAACCTAGGGACATTCCTGATCGAGCCAACACCACACACAAGCGTCTTCATAAATCCTGTGGCTAGTACAATCAGTAGTATTTATGGACGTTACCAGTTATCATCACAGAATATTTAAGCCTTCTACAGAACCCACCACAACCTATACATCATTCTTCTTAGAAAAAAACTTGGGGAGGAGGGTTTACCCGGCAGGTCTCTGGTTTTGGCCGTTATGATGGGCAGGGTCAGTATTTGGGCTTTAGGTCTATCAAATACCTTGGTCATTTAGGCCATCAGCGTCAAGTTACGGCCGCCAACAGAAAAATCTTTAACATCTTCTTCCGGTGTTACGGATAATCCTAAGACCGTATACTAATCTCACTATGTATGTGGCCCGGTACACCAGAGGAATGGCGGTGTATCATACCACAGGACCAGGTCTGTCCCACGGAGCGGTAGTGAGGAACTACGTGGGATGAAGTGATCAAAGTGATTGTTGTTCCACAAAGCAAGGTCGGGTTTCTTACTTAAACATCTAGGTTTATTTTCGGTTTGTTTAGGTCAAATAGAGTTAGGCCTTGACAGGTTTGGTCAAAAAGGAAACCCGGACTGTTAGGTTAGGTCAACCTGAGTTAGGTATCGTTAAGCTAGGTTTCGAAAGAATTTCCCGATCGTTAGGTTACATTAGGTCAAACCGGATTAGGTTTCGTCAGATTAGGTTAGCTTACGGAGGAATATCCCGATCGCGCGATTCGTCATTGACCGTCGCTATGTAAAACGCAGAACAATACGCACTGCCGTTAAATATTGCAGCACTAGGTGACGTGGTGTCCTGTCCTGTCTGACTCATACATACTTCTTAGAAACTGTAGAAACAAAATACAAAAACATAAGAGGACAAATTCAATTCCAGCCAAATGAACAAGAAAAAATAGATCATCATAGAAAAGAAGAATAAGCGAGTAAATGGAAAAGTGAAGGAAAGGTCGAGCGACAGAAGTTGTTTGAACTGCCCGTAGACCAGAAAGACTTATCAGTGGATGACGAGGAGAGGTTATCGCACGTCCTTTGAATAAAGAAACGCTTCACCTCACGGATAATGTGCTTCCTAAGATTACGGGCAGTGATAAATATCGAATGGGAGTCGGAGGAAGGAGAGTTTTTCCAAGCTCGGTTTGTCTGATCTCTTGCCTGAATGGCCTCAGAACATGAACGGTTGAACCATGGATTGGATTGGGAGGTCGTCTTGGAGGAAGAGGGGATCAATGCTTCCATTCCCGCAACAATAAACTCTGCTATGCGTTAGGCGGAGAGAGAAGCATCACCACATTAAACAATAATTTATACAAGGAAAGTTAGAAAAGAATTTTCATAAGCGATTCCAGTCAGCTTTGTTGAGGTGCCAATATTCACGTTAAAAGGGGCTCCGAGAGAGGCAGGTGCCTTAAAAAAAAGAAAAAAAAAAGAAAAAAAAAAAAAAAAAAATATATATATATATATATATATATATATATATATATATATATATATATATACATATATATATATATATATATATATATATATATATATATATATATATATATATATATATATATATATATATATTCATATCTTTCTTTCATACTATTCGCCATTTCCCGCGTTGGCGAGGTAGCGTCAAGAACAGCGGACTGGACTTTTGAGGGAATATCCTTACCAGGCCCCCTTCTCTGTTCCTTCTTTTGGAAAACTGAAAAAAAAAAAAAAACAAGAGGGGAGGATTTCCAGCCCCCCGCTCCCTTCCCTTTTTAGTCGCCTTCTACGACACGCAGGGAATACGTGGGAAGTATTCTTTCTCCCCTATCCATATATATATATATATATATATATATATATATATATATATATATATATATATATATATATATATATATATATATATATATATATCACATACAAACCTCCAACAGCCAGGATCGAACCCAGGACCCCTGTGCCACAGGCGGGAATACTACCGCTAGGCCATGGGCCTGGCTAATAGGAAACAACTATTCGAATACTAAGACTCGAATACCCTTCGTCTCACTTTAGTGAGCAACGGGGTCTACACCGGTTATATCCCAAAAAAACTGGAGGAAGTGAAGTGTTTTAGATATCTGGGAGTGGATCTGTCAGCGGATGGAACCATGGGAGCGGAAGTGGATCATAGGGTGGGGGAGGGGGCGAAAATTTTGGGAGCCTTGAAGAATGTGTGGAAGTCGAGAACATTATCCCGGAAAGCAAAAATGGGTATGTTTGAAGGAATAGTAGTTCCAACAATGTTGTATGGTTGCGAGGCGTGGGCTATGGATAGAGTTGTGCGCAGGAGGATGGATGTGCTGGAAATGAGATGTTTGAGGACAATGTGTGGTGTGAGGTGGTTTGATCGAGTAAGTAACGTAAGGGTAAGAGAGATGTGTGGAAATAAAAAGAGCGTGGTTGAGAGAGCAGAAGAGGGTGTTTTGAAATGGTTTGGGCACATGGAGAGAATGAGTGAGGAAAGATTGACCAAGAGGATATATGTGTCGGAGGTGGAGGGAACGAGGAGAAGAGGGAGACCAAATTGGAGGTGGAAAGATGGAGTGAAAAAGATTTTGTGTGATTGGGGCCTGAACATGCAGGAGGGTGAAAGGAGGGCAAGGAATAGAGTAAATTGGAGTGATGTGGTATACCGGGGTTGACGTTCTGTCAGTGGATTGAATCGGGGCATGTGAAGCGTCTGGGGTAAACCATGGAAAGCTGTGTAGGTATGTATATTTGCGTGTGTGGACGTGTGTATGTACATGTGTATGGGGAGGGTTGGGCCATTTCTTTCGTCTGTTTCCTTGCGCTACCTCGCAGACGCGGGAGACAGCGACAAAGTATAAAAAAAAAAAAAAAAAAAATATATATATATATATATTTGTGAGTGTGTGGCCAGATGAAGCGATCAATAGCGAGATTGCTTAGCTACAGCACGCAGGATTAGATGTGAAAAATGGATCCAGAATATTAGGAGTGTTCATAGCGGTCAAGAATATGGGTAATATTTTACATCAGATCATTGAGAATGGAGAACGTGAGGGCTTCAATCCCTCCACCATCCCATCCCTATGGGAGGAATTCAACCATTCCCTATGGTGAACGTTGAAATCCCCGAGACAGAGGATCTCGGCTTGCAATTGAAAGGATGTCATTGCTCCATGGCATGAGTTTAAATAGTCGTAGAAAGTCATGAAATTTGTAGAATCAGGAGACCAGCAGGTGAAGCAAAGGAAAACATTGGTAGTTGGGAGACAGACGTTGAATCAGACAACATCAAAGTTTAGGGACTCAAGATCTTAGAAGCGTGTCACTGTTGCGTTCATGTTGGAATACGCACAAACAACATCTTTGAGCCAGAATCGTGAGGGAAGATTATGGCTGTATATGAGACAGGGGCTTGGAGAAGATCATTAGATAGTTGGGTTTTAGAGCAAAGTAAGATATTACGGAAGGATATAGACAGATGGTGTTCAACAGAGGAGAGGTTACAAGAGAGACCATTAATGTTGGTATAGTGAATAGAAAAGGAGGTAGATATATTAAGGAGGGAAACGTTGTGGGAGGGAAAGGTACTACTGCTGTCTGAGCCCGTCCATCTCATTGGCAATAAAGTCAGGCGGGAACCCGGTGATTCTTAGCACCCTGTGATGCTGGGGACGAGAGGCCATATTTCTGTTGGACTCGGTCATGATTACACTCAAAACCATTGTGCAGACAAGAAATGGAAAGAGGTCTCAGGTGAAGAGAATAAGTGAGATACCAGTAGGTGTATCGTGATTGTTAGAATAAGATGGCAGGACTAGCCCGGTACTACCGTTCTGATGAGACAAAAATGAAGATCCCAAATGCCAGCATGGTAACTTTGTGAAGACAATAGCGTCATCATCAAACTATATCAACCGGCAAACGACACGAATTAAGCTCTATCATGCTAAGCTTCAGTTTCACTTACTTGTGCCATTTGCACAACATGACGCACGCACATCACTACACTGAGGGGCACGACAACAAGGCAAGTCCATCATTTGGATTACGTCCTTAAGCACGACGGTACGACCCTTGATCACGACGAAGGAAGCACGACGGTACGACCCTTGATCACGACGGAGGAAGCACGACGGTACGACCCTTGATCACGACGGAGGAAGCACGACGGTACGACCCTTTGATCACGACGGAGGAAGCACGACGGTACGACCCTTGATCACGAAGGAGCAAGCACGACGGCACGACCCTTGATCACGACGGAGGAAGCACGACGGCACGACCCTTGATCACGACGGAGGAAGCACGACGGTACGACCCTTGATCACGACGGAGGAAGCACGACGGTACGACCCTTGATCACGACGGAGGAAGCACGACGGCACGACCCTTGATCACAACGGAGGAAGCACGACGGTACGACCCTTGATCACGACGGAGGAAGCACGACGGTACGACCCTTGATCACGACGGAGGAAGCACGACGGTACGACCCTTGATCACGACGGAGGAAGCACGACGGCACGACCCTTGATCACGACGGAGGAAGCACGACGGTACGACCCTTGATCACGACGGAGGAAGCACGACGGTACGACCCTTGATCACGACGGAGGAAGCACGACGGTACGACCCTTGATCACGACGGAGGAAGCACGACGGCACGACCCTTGATCACAACGGAGGAAGCACAACGGTACGACCCTTGATCACGACGGAGGAAGCACGACGGTACGACCCTTGATCACGACGGAGGAAGCACGACGGCACGACCCTTGATCACAACGGAGGAAGCACAACGGTACGACCCTTGATCACGACGGAGGAAGCACAACGGTACGACCCTTGATCACGACGGAGGAAGCACAACGGCACGACCCTTGATCACGACGGAGGAAGCACGACGGTACGACCCTTGATCACAACGGAGGAAGCACAACGGTACGACCCTTTGATCACGACGGAGGAAGCACGACGGTACGACCCTTGATCACGACGGAGGAAGCACGACGGCACGACCCTTGATCACGACGGAGGAAGCACGACGGCACGACCCTTGATCACGACGGAGGAAGCACAACGGTACGACCCTTGATCACGACGGAGGAAGCACGACGGTACGACCCTTGATCACGACGGAGGAAGCACGACGGCACGACCCTTGATCACAACGGAGGTGTGACTGCTCAACACGACATTGCGACTCTTCGGTATGATGCTCTCGCAGTTGACCCGAACAGCAAGTCAAAATCACATCCAAGGATTCTACCGTTGAGCTAGAGGATAGTACCGTCATTCTGAAGGGTCGTACCGTAGTGTTGAAGGATCGTACCGTCATCCTGAAGGATCGTACCGTAGTGCTGAAGGATCGTACCGCCATTCTGAAGGATCGTACCGTTCAGCTGAAGGGGCTGATCGACTGCATCTCTCTTCGACCGTTTCATCATATTTACTACGTTCAAACAGCCGAAAAATATGTGTGCACGCCTCAACAGCTCCCTGACCCTTGGATTAAAACTGGGCAATACGCAAGTGAGCCTTCGATTACACGGACGGCACCTGGGAAAGAGGCGTCGTAGCTTGCACAAATATGCACCCAAGCATTTCACGTGATACTGTCACATCTTTACCATCGCAAGAAAAGAGAAAATCGCTGCTGTATTTTTTCTAAATCCTAAATTACCATAAAACAGTCAATAGATCACTTAGATATATATATATATATATATATATATATATAGAGAGAGAGAGAGAGAGAGAGAGAGAGAGAGAGAGAGAGAGAGGGAGGAGGGAAGGTCCCACTAATCCCTCATTTTCAGGAGATACAACCTCGTCCAGCCACTCCGGCCAACATTCTTTCTTGCCTTCCCTTGACTGTGTCTCCCAGGAGGATCGAGGACAGGGGAAATAGCTGAAAATTTCAAGAATTATCTGACCTATCCTTCGTATGGCTGGCTTAAATTTTATCAATAAAAATCTGGTTACGTTTGCTTAACAGTAAAGGTAGAGTGAAGTTTTAATAAACGTTTTAATGAGAAAACTCGAAGAAAGACCTGATCTAGCAACCCAACTTTCAATTACGTTGAACTAATTTCCTTCTTTTAGGTTACAAAAAATATATTCTAGCATATTGTTACATCACTGTACATACACTGTACATACTTCAGAAAAAAAAAATATATATATATATTATATATATATATATATATATATATATATATATATATATATATATTCATTTATTTATTTGCTTTGTCGCTGTCTCCCGCGTTAGCGAGGTAGCGCAAGGAAACAGACGAAAGAATGGCCCAACCCACCCACATACACATGTATATACATACACGTCCACACATACAAATATACATACCTATACATCTCAAGCTATACATATATATGCACACACAGACATATACATATATGCACATGTACATAATTCATACTGTCTGCCTTCATTCATTCCCATCGCCATCTCGCCACACATGAAATAACAACCCCCTCCCCCCTCATGTGTGCGAGGTAGCGCTAGGAAAATGACAACAAAGGCTCCCATTCCTAAGAGTCCATGGGGAAAATGAATCACGATAAGTTCCCAAGTGCACTTTCGTGTAATAATCATATCATCAGGGAAGACACAAGAGAGAAATAACAGTAAGTTGCTATACAACGAAGAGACGTAGCTAGGACGCCATTTGGTAAACATGTGATTGTCCACGACAGACGACGACCGTATTATAAACTTATGTGGACAAGAAGGTGAATTGTTTACAAATTTTATCAAGAATAAAGTTATCCAATTTGTACACACCTTCACTAATATTAAGGTTATAATAGTTTTGTGTATTTGATAATAGAAGATTTAGTGATATTTCTCGTGGTACTGGAGTTAGAGTTAATAACTGAGATGGCGTTACTCTAGTCAATACAATGATCATAGTTTTTAACGTGATTAAACAAGGCATTTGATTCTTGTCCCGTTCTTATACTATATTTATGTTGCTTAAGTCTAACAGAAAGATCTTTACCAGACTGTCCATCATAAAACTTATTTCAGTTTTTACATGGCACTTTATAGATGCATCCAGGAGAATTTTCTGGTGAATTCCTGATTAATATATTCTTTATAGTATCACTGTTGCTGAAGGCAACATTTACATTAAAGGATTTAAGCAACATGGGAAGTAAAGTAAAATTACTACTGAAAGGGAGAACTATAAGATTCTTGGTGTCAATGGGAGGTTTCGACTCAGTTCTATACAATGATTTCTTTGCTAACTTGAGGAATTTATCAATGAAAGATCTAGGGTACTTCAACTTAGATCCAATAGAATATATCTTCTCAAACTCAGCATCAATAAACTCTGGACTGCAAATACTTAATGCCCAAAGGAACATAGATTGAAATGATAATAATCTAACTCTGTCATGTTGAGATGAGTAATAATGGATATATGAGCATACATTGGTAGGTTTTCTGTATATGCTAAACTTAAACTTGTTTCCTTGCCTATGGATCATGCAATCTAAAAATGGTAACATACCATTATTTTCATTTTCTACAGTAAATTTGATGGGAGGCACTAAATTGTTAAGGGGAGAAATGCTTGTAAATTTTCATTTATTGGCCAAAAACAAAGAACATCATCTACATACCTACACCAAATTGCATTAGAAGGTAAGACATCCTTTAGTAATTTTGTTTTAAAAAATTCCATATAAAGACCACTCAGTACAGGTGAAAAAGGGTTACCCATTGCCATACCAAGTGTTTGAGCAAAATATTCTCCATTAAACTGAAATACTGTCTTTTCTACACAATTATATTAGTTCAGTGAAAACAGACTTTGAAACAAGTAAACCTAATTGCCCTAAAAGATTTATACGAGCTATAAACACCTCACAAAAAGACAATGATATACAAATTACTAAAGCAGATAAGGCTAACACTGTTGTGATTACGGACAAAAGTAATGATTTATCTAAAATGAATGATCATTCAAATGATGACAAAACATATTCTAAACTTAGTAAGAATCCTCTAGAAGCAGGTTAATTCCCATTTCAGTAAAGAACTGAAGTTGTTGTTGAAAGGTAATGGTTCTCTTATCAAAAGTTTGTCATCTTCGTCCCCTTCATTGCCACATATGTATAGACTTATCAAAACACATAAACAAAATTTTCCAGCAAGACCTATAGTGAGCTCAGCAGGTTCCATCACATATAAATTGTCAAAATGGTTAATTTCTTTATCAAGCCCTCTAGTGGGTAAGATATCAAACTCTAATATCATGAACAATGTAGATTTAGTTAACAAGCTTAACAATATCAATGTTAATTTTGGTTTCAAACTTGTTAGCTTTGATGTTTCCTCACTTTTTACAAAAGTTCCAGTTCATGACCATTCAAACTTGTTTCCTTGCCTATGGATCATGCAATTTACAAATGGTAACATACCATTAGTTTCATTTTTTACAGTAATTTTGATGGAAGATACTAAATTGTTAAGTAAGGGGAGAAATGCTTGTAAATTTTCATTTGTTGGTCAAGCACAAAGAACATCATCTACATACCTACACCAAATTCCAGTGACACCAAGAGTCTTTTAGTTTCCCTTTTAAAAATGATTTTACTTTACTTCCCATGTTGTTTAAATCCTCTGATGTAAATGTTGCCTTTAGCAACAATAATACTACAAAGAATATCTTAATCAGGAAGTCACCAGGAAATTCTCCTGGATGCACCTATAAGGTGCCATGTAGAAATTGTGATACGTTGTATGTTGAGCAGACTGGTAAGAATCTTTCAGTAAGACTTAAACAAGATCTATATAGTATATAAACAGGACAAAGCTATGATCATTGTATTGACTGGAGTAATGCCATCTCAGTTATTAACTAACTACAATACCACGAAAATTATCATTGAATCTTCTATTATCAAATAAGCAAAGAATTATAACCTTAATATCAGTGAAGTCTATACAAATTGGATAACTTTATTGTTGACAAAATCTGTAAACAATTCATCTTCTTGTCCACATAATAAGTTTATGATACGCTCGTTGTTTGTCGTGGACAATCACTTGTTTACCAAATGGCGTCCTCGCTACGTTTCTTCGTTGTATATCAACTGACTGTTATATTTCTTTCTTGTATCTCCCCTGATGATATATATATATATATATATATATATATATATATATATATATAGATATATATATATATATATATATATATATATATATATATATATATATATATATTGGAAAGGATCACAATTTTGCGCGTGATCAAGTATATTCCTATGAGTCCACCTGGATTCATAGAAATATATATCGCATGTTTACCAAATGGCGTCCTAGCTACGTCTCTTCGTTGTATATCAACTGACTGTTATATTTCTCTCTTGTGTCTCCCCTGATGATGTGATTATTACACGAAAGTGCACTTGGGAACTTTTCGTGTTTCATTTTCCCCGTGGACTCATAGGAATATCTTGATCACGCGCAAAATTGTGATCCTTTCCAATATATATATATATATATATATATATATATATATATATATATATATATATATATATATATATATATTTTTTTTTTTTTTTCTACTTTGTCGCTGTCTCCCGCGTTTGCGAGGTAGCGCAAGGAAACAGACGAAAGAAATGGCCCAACCCCCCCCATACACATGTATATACATACGTCCACACACGCAAATATACATACCTACACAGCTTTCCATGGTTTACCCCAGACGCTTCACATGCCTTGATTCAATCCACTGACAGCACGTCAACCCCGGTATACCACATCGCTCCAATTCACTCTATTCCTTGCCCTCCTTTCACCCTCCTGCATGTTCAGGCCCCGATCACACAAAATCTTTTTCACTCCATCTTTCCACCTCCAATTTGGTCTCCCTCTTCTCCTCGTTCCCTCCACCTCCGACACATATATCCTCTTGGTCAATCTTTCCTCACTCATTCTCTCCATGTGCCCAAACCACTTCAAAACACCCTCTTCTGCTCTCTCAACTACGCTCTTTTTATTTCCACACATCTCTCTTACCCTTACGTTACTCACTCGATCAAACCACCTCACACCACACATTGTCCTCAAACATCTCATTTCCAGCACATCCATCCTCCTGCGCACAACTCTATCCATATCCCACGCCTCGCAACCATACAACATTGTTGGAACCACTATTCCTTCAAACATACCCATTTTTGCTTTCCGAGATAATGTTCTCGACTTCCACACATTCTTCAAGGCCCCCAGAATTTTCGCCCCCTCCCCCACCCTATGATCCACTTCCGCTTCCATGGTTCCATCCGCTGCCAGATCCACTCCCAGATATCTAAAACACTTCACTTCCTCCAGTTTTTCTCCATTCAAACTCACCTCCCAATTGACTTGACCCTCAACCCTACTGTACCTAATAACCTTGCTCTTATTCACATTTACTCTTAACTTTCTTCTTCCACACACTTTACCAAACTCAGTCACCAGCTTCTGCAGTTTCTCATATGAATCAGCCATATATATATATATATATATATATATATATATATATATATATATATATATATATATATATATATATATATATATATATATATATATATATATTTCTTTTTTTTTTTTTTTTCATACTATTCACCATTTCCCGCATTAGCGAGGTAGCGTTAAGAGCAGAGGACTGGGCCTTTGAGGGAATATCCTCACCTGGCCCCCTTATCTGTTCCTTCTTTTGGAAAATTAAAAAAAGCGAGAGGGGTGGATTTCCAGCCACCTGCTCCCTCCCCTTTTAGTCGCCTTCTACGACACGCAGGGAATACGTGGGAAGTATTCTTTCTCCCCTATCCCCTATCCGCAAAGTAACTATGTCTTGAAATATTCTGCATCAAAACTTTCTGTAAAAACTGTAAGTCGCAAAATACTTGCAGTACCAAGAATTGAATTCACATACATTACATGAAGTGCTCATTCTAAACAATGTTAAATTGAGTGATAGACTATAAGGTTCATGTTTTATACTTATAGAATTTCTGATCTTAGAACATAAGGCATTTTGCCAAGATCTAATTGACATCAGTAATTGCGAGAATCTCTTTTCTTATAATGGTGTGCACATATCTGTGATGAGCAAGATGAGACAAAAAAATATTTACTCAAGTGCAAAAAAAAAAAATGCACACAAAATCAGTCATACTGAGAAACTTTTAGGGGCAACATTATCAAAATATACATAAACTTATCAATTTGTAAAACAGTCTTTTCCAAAAGTATCTATTTATATGTTTATATCACTGATGTCTGTTCCCAATCGGAGCTCCCTCAAGGGAGTGGCCACAGCAAAAGAGCCTCCGCAACCAGTGAACTCCAGTACTGCTTCTTAACCTTTAGTGCCTCACCCTCAATAGGCCACTGGTAGAGGACAACTAATGCAGTGTTTGCAGAGGTTCCCACCTAATGTTCATACTGACTACTGCTTTCAAATGCTCCTGCCTAACGTTCCCACCCCCTACCTCTACCTAATGTTTCTACCAAATGCATATATATATATATATATATATTCTTTTTTTTACTGTTCTCTGTCCCTGTCTCCCGCGTTAGCGAGGTAGCGCAATTAAACATACGAAAAAATGGTCCAACCCACCCACATATACATGTATATACATACAGGTCCACAAATGCACATATACATACCTATACATTTCAACGTATACATATATATACATACACAGACATATACATATATGTACATGTACAAAATTCATACTTACTGCCTCTATTCATTCTCGTCGCCACACTGCCACACATGAAATGACAACCCCCTACCACAGCTCTCCTTCCACATCCAGGCCCCACAAACCCTCCATGGCTCACCCCAGACGCTTCACATGCCCTGGTTCAATCCATTGACAGCATGTCGACCCCGGTACACCATACCGCTCCAACTCACTCTATTCCTTGGATGCCTTTCACCCTCCTGCATGTTCAGGCCCCGATCGCTCAAAATCTTTTCACTCCATCCTTCTACCTCCAATTTGGTCTCCCACTTCTCCTCGTTCCCTTCACCTCTGACACATATATCCTCTTTGTCAATCTTTCCAAACTCATTCTCTCCATATGACCAAACCATTTCAATACACCCTCTTCTGCTCTCTCAGCCACACTCTTTTAATTACCACAAATCTCTCTTACCCTTTCATTACATACTCGATCAAACCATCTCAACACCACATATTGTCCCCAAACATCTCACCTCCAACACATCCACCATCCTCCGAACAACCCCATCTATAGCCCACGCCCAGCAACCTCACAACATTGTTGGAACCCATATTTCTTCAAACATACCCATTTTTGCTTTCCGAGATAATGTTCCCGCCTTCCACACATTCTTCAACGCTCCCAGAACTTTCGCCCTCTTCCCCACCCTGTGACTCACCTCCGCTTCCATGGTTCCATCCGCTGCCAAATCCACTCCCAGGTACCTAAAGCACTTAGCCTCCTCCAGCCTCTCTCTACTTAAACCTACCTCCCAATTGACCCGTCCACCAATCTCACCGTACCCAAAAACCTTGCTCTTATTCACATTTACTCTCAGCTTTCTTCTTTCACACACTTCACCAAACTCAGTCACCAGCTTCTGCAGTTTCTCACCCGAATCAGCCACCAGCGATGTATCATCAGCGAACAACAACTAACTCACCTCCCGTGCCCTCTCATCCACAACAGACTGCATACTTGCCCCTCTCTCCAAAACTCTTGCATTCACCTCCCTAATAACCCCATCAATAAGTGAGGTGAAGTGCCTGAGGATAGGCGGAATGCATGCATAGTGCCACTGTATAACAGCAAGGGAATAAAGGTAAGTGTTCAAATTAGAGGTTTATGTTTGTTGAGTATTATTGGAAAGTTATATGGGGGGGGGGGGGGGGGGGGGGGGAGTGTTCATTGAGAGAGTGGGGGCATGGGGCATGTACAGAGCATCAGACTGGGGAGGAGCAGTGTGGTTTCAGAAGTGGTAGAGGATGTGTGGATCAGGTGTTTGCTTTGAGGAATGTGTGTGAGGGGTGCTTAGAAAGGCAAATGGATTTGTATGTGGCATTTGTGGATCTGGAGAGGGCATATGATAGGGTTGATGGAGATGCTATGTGGAGGGTGTTGGGAATATATGGTGTAGGAGGCGAGTTGCTAAAGGCAATGAAAAGTTTTTATCGAGGGTGAGGCATGTGTGCGAGTAAGAGGAGAGGAAAGTGATTGGTTCCCAGTGGATGTCGGTTTCCGGCAGGGGTGCGGGGTGCGTGATGTCTCCATGGTATATATATATATATATATATATATATATATATATATATATATATATATATATATATATACATACATTTGCTTTGTCGCTGTCTCCCGCATTTGCGAGGTAGCGCAAGGAAACAGACGAAAGAATGGCTCAACCCACCCCCATATACAACATGTATATACATACACGTCCACACACACAAATATACATACCCATACATCCCAATGTACACATATAGATACACACACAGACACATACATATATACACATGCACACAATTCACACTGTCTGCCTTTATTCATTCCCATCGCCACCTCGCCACACATGGAATAACATACCCCTCCCCCCTCATGTGTGCGAGGTAGCGCTAAGAAAAGACAACAAAGGCCCCATTCGATCACACTCAGTCTCCAGCTGTCATGCAATAATGCCCGAAACCACAGCTCCCTTTCCACATCGAGGCCCCACACAACTTTCAATAGTTTACCACAGACGCTTCACATGCCCTGATTCAACGCTCTTTTTATTTCCACACATCTCTCTTACCCTTACATTACTTACTCGATCAAACCACCTCACACCACACATTGTCCTCAAACATCTCATTTCCAGCACATCCACCCTCCTGCGCACATCTCTATCCATAGCCCACGCCTCGCAAACATACAACATTGTTGGAACCACTATTCCTTCAAACATACCCATTTTTGCTTTCCGAGATAATGTTCTCGACTTCCAAACATTCTTCAAGGCTCCCAGGATTTTCGCCTCCTCCCCCACCCTATGATTCACTTCCGCTTCCATGGTTCCATCCGCTGCCAGATCCACTCCCAGATATCTAAAACACTTTACTTCCTCCAGTTTTTCTCCATTCAAACTAACCTCCCAATTGACTTGACCCTCAACCCTACTGTACCTAATAACCTTGCTCTTATTCACATTTACTCTTAACTTTCTTCTTTCACACACTTTACCAAACTCAGTCACCACCTTCTGCAGTTTCTCACATGAATCAGCCACCAGCGGTGTATCATCAGCGAACAACAACTGACTCACTTCCCAAGCTCTCTCATCCACAACAGACTTCATACTTGCCCCTCTTTCCAAAACTCTTGCATTCACCTCCCTAACAACCCCATCTATAAACAAATTAAACAACCATGGAGACATCACACACCCCTGCCGCAAACCTACATTCGCTGAGAACCAATCACTTTCCTCTCTTCCTACACGTACACATGCCTTTACATCCTCGATAAAAACTTTTCACTGCTTCTAACAACTTGCCTCCCACACCATATATTCTTAATACCTTCCTCATATATATATATATATATATATATATATATATATATATATATATATATATATATATATATATATATATATATATATATGTTTACCAAATGGCGTCCTAGCTTCGTCTCTTCGATGTATATCAAGTGACTTTTATTTCTCTCTTGTGTCTCCCGTGATGATGTGATTATTACATGAAAGTGCACTTGGGAACTTATCGTGTTTCATTTTCCCCGTGGACTCATAGGGTGGGGGAGGGGGCGAAAATTCTGAGAGCCTTGAAGAATGTGTGGAAGTCGAGAACATTATCTCGGAAAGCAAAAATGGCTATGTTTGAAGGAATAGTGGTTCCAACAATGTTGTATGGTTGCGAGGCGTGGGCTATGGATAGAGTGGTGCGCAGGAGGATGGATGTGCTGGAAATGAGATGTTTGAGGACAATGTGTGGTGTGAGGTGGTTTGATCGAGTGAGTAACGTAAGGGTAAGAGAGATGTGTGGAAATAAAAAGAGCGTGGTTGAGAGAGCAGAAGAGGGTGTTTTGAAGTGGTTTGGGCACATGGAGAGAATGAGTGAGGAAAGATTGACCAAGAGGATATATGTGTCGGAGGTGGAGGGAACGAGGAGAAGAGGGAGACCAAATTGGAGGTGGAAAGATGGAGTGAAAAAGATTTTGTGTGATCGGGGCCTGAACATGCAGGAGGGTGAAAGGAGGGCAAGGAATAGAGTGAATTGGAGCGATGTGGTATACCGGGGTTGACGTGCTGTCAGTGGATTGAATCAGGGCATGTGAAGCGTCTGGGGTAAACCATGGAAAGCTGTGTAGGTATGTATATTTGCGTGTGTGGACGTATGTATATACATGTGTATGGGGGGGGGTTGGGCCATTTCTTTCGTCTGTTTCCTTGCGCTACCTCGCAAACGCGGGAGACCGCGACAAAGTATAATATAATAAATATATAAATAAATATATATATATATATATATATATATATATATATATATATATATATATATATATATATATATATATATATATATCATCCGTGTCCGCCTTTTCCCGCTTTAGCAAAGTAGCACTAGCAACAAACAAGAAAGGCCACATTCGCTCTCACATCCATCTAGCTGTCATGTGCAACGCACCGAAACCACAGGCCCCATCCACAAGGCCCCACAAACCTTTCCCTTTATATATATATATATATATATATATATATATATATATATATATATATATATATATATATATATATATATATATATATTCAAATACTCTTCCTAGGAGGGATCTTTCGAGTCTATGTTTATACTTTCCCTAAGCATTTCAGCAGAGGTATCTCTCCTCTTCATTTACATGATAACACGGTGGTACAGCAGTTTCTCCTACTGATAAAGCCACGCTCTTTGAGTCATATTTTCGCTCCTTTTTTCTTTGGACTGTATCTATTATCCTTCTACAGATTTGTATTTCCCTTCACTTTGCTCATATTCTCCTATCACAAGGTCCAGACAGAAATTCTTTCTCTGGAAGATAATACAGCGCACAGACCGGAAGTTATACCACCTCGTTTCCTAAGAGAATGTGCCTCCGAGCTTACGCTTATGCTCGCTCGTCTATCCAGTCATTGCCAAAAGAGCAGCATCTTTACTTGCCCTCGGTAATATACAGTGGATCAGCGCATCCCAAAGATTCAAGACCCTGTTATTTTGCTGCCTCTTATCCACTACCTCTATCTTCCACTGTTACAGAAGATTATGAGCCTCATCTCACTTTCTCAAGCCCCTCGAGTCTCCTGACGGTCACCATTATGGTTTCTGCGAGGTTTCGTCGACTGGCGACATTCCCTCCCATCTGACGTGTATGCGGCCCTTGACCTTTCAAAAGCTTTTGATATGTTGTGGCATAAATCTGATTCTAAAATTTCATACATTGGCTCCCTGTCTTTCTTGTTTTGTAATCACATTTCCAACTCTTTCTAAGCGACTGATCAGTGTAAGTGTTGAGGAACTCATTTCTTCTCCTATCGAGGGAGGTGTTCCCCCAAGGTTCTGTTCTGTTACCTATCCTATTTTTTCTCTCTGTCAGCGATGTTTCGGCCAAAAATGCTATTCACTTTTATAGTGAAGACTCAGCTCTACGTTGTTCTATTACCTTCCTTAAATTTCTTTCCTCACCTGAGACTTAGGCAACATCTTTCTGTGGGAAAGATGTAGAGTAGTGAAGTCTAATGTTTCCAAAACACAATATTCATTTCTGTCTTCAAAAGTCGCCTTGACGTTTCCTGTCAAGATTCTGTTCCTTCATCTCTCAACTTAGTCAATATAGACGTCATTAACATACCCTTTAATCATTCCTGAAAACTCCTCATCAGTGAAACGTAAGTTCCCCTCCAAAAAATTGTGACTGCATAAGTCGCGATTATCTTTCTCTTCAAGAGCAGCTACTGTGGTTGTACGTAGGTTAAGATCAGCTCCTGTTTGGAACACTAGTAACACACTTTAGGAGGCTTTTCATTCTATACAGGTCAATTAAAAGCAGTTCACTTTATCAATAACTCTTCTCCTCACGTTTTTCCTTAAACCTCTTTCTCCTTTCTACAATGCTCTCTCTCTCTCTCTCTCTCTCTCTCTCTCTCTCTCTCTCTCTCTCTCTCTCTCTCTCTCTCTCTTACACATAACACTTTAGCTCTTTTCTTTGAGCGTTGGCTGCTTGCCTGCCTATGTGTCATGCGGCACCCGACCAGCCACGACGGTCTACACATACTGGGTACATATTGGCAATTCGAGCACTGGTCGATGTGAGGTTTGTTTCTTAGCTTCCGCAACGACACTGTGGATCTCTTCATGTGTCTTCCTCTGTGATACTGGTGCATCTATCATCACCTTACGAAGACGTGGCTCTCCCCCCCCCCCCCCACCCAACCTCTCTCTCTCTCTCTCTCTCTCTCTCTCTCTCTCTCTCTCTCTCTCTCTCTCTCTCTCTCTCTCTCTCCATCTATCTATCTATCTATCTATCTATCTCTTTCTCTCTCTCTCTCCGTCTATGAACATGATGTGCACACTGGTGCTGGTGATCAGTGCCTTACGAAAAGTGGCATCAATGAAGACATATTGGTTAAAATAAAAGTTACATTACTACTACCAATGTCAATTATTACTATTATTAGTAGTAACAGTATTATGATTATCATTATCAACAACAACAACAACATTGATACGACTAGTTCTACAAATAATAATAATAGTAATAGTAATAATAATAATAATAACAATAACAATAATAATAATAATAATAATAATAATAATAATAATAATAATAATAATGATAATAATGATAACAATAATAATAATAATAACAATAATGATAATACTATTAATAACAATAATGGTGATAATGTTGATAACAATAATAATAATAATAATAATAATAATAATAATAATAATAATAATAATAATAATGATAATGATAATAATGATAACAATAATAATAATAATAATAACAATAATGATAATACTATTAATAACAATAATGGTGATAATGTTGATAATAATAATAATAATAATAATAATAATAATAATAATAATAATAATAATAATAATAATAATGATAATGATAATAATGATAACAATAATAATAATAATAATAACAATAATGATAATACTATTAATAACAATAATGGTGATAATGTTGATAATAATAATAATAATAATAATAATAATAATAATAATAATAATAATAATAATAATAATAATAATAATAATAGTAAAAATAATAATAAGAATTATAATAAGAATAATAATGAAAATAATAATGATAATAACAATGAAAATAATTTCTTATGTACTAAATATCCACCTTTCTCACCCTGGCATCGGGAACCGCGTTTGCACACGTTCAGTCTGGCTGTCATGCATCACGTACGGTAGGTAACCACAGACTACCATCCACAGCCATATACCCAAACTACTTCATGATTTATCTCAAACTATTCTATATGCCCAGGTTCAACCCACTAACAGCACGTCGCCACCCATATACCATATCGCATCAATTCTTTCTATCAGATTCATGTCACCCGCCCTCCTAAATGTTTTTAAATACAGTATATATATTTATCTATTTACATCTTTTATACTTTGTCGCTGTCTCCCGCGTCAGCGAGGTAGCGCAAGGAAACAGACGAAAGAATGGCCCTACCCACCCACACACACATGTACACATAAACGCCCACACACGCACATATACATACCTATACATTTCAACGTATACATACATATCCATACACAGACATATAAATAACAGCATATGTATATGTGTATACATGTACATATTCATGCACGCTGCCTTCATCCATTCACGCCGCCACCCCGCCACACATAAAATGACACCCCCAACTCCCCGCATGCGCGCAAGATAGCGCTAGGAAAAGACAACAAGGCCACATTCGTTCACACTCAGTCTCTAGCTGTCATGTGTAAGGCACCAAAACCACAGCTCCCTTTCCACATCCAGGCCACACAAAACTTTCCATGGTTTACCCCAGAAGTTTCATATGCCCTGGTTCAATCCACTGACAGCACGTCGACCCCAGTATACCACATCATTCCAATTCACTCTATTCCTTGCACGCCTTTCACACTCCTGTATGTTCTGGCCCCGATCGCTCAAAATCTTTTTCACTCCATCTTTCCACCTCCAATTTGGTCTCCCACTTCTCGTTCCCTCCACCTCTGACACATATATCCTCTTGGTCAATCTTTCCTCACTCATTCTCTCCATGTGACCAAACCATTTCAATACACCCTCTACGGCTCTCTCAACCACACACTTTTTATTACCACACATGTCTCTTACCCTTTCATTACTTACCCGATCAAACCACCTGACACCACATATTGTCCTCAAACATCTCATTTCCAACACATCCACCCTCCTCCGCACAACCCTATCTACAGCCTATGCCTCACAACCATATAACATTGTTGGAACCACTATTCCTTCAAACATACCCATTTTTGCTATCCGAGATAACGTTCTCGCCTTCCACACATTCTTCAACGCTCCCAGAACCTTCACCCCCTCCCCCACCCTGTGACTCACTTCCGCTTCCATGGTTCCATCCGCTGCCAAATCCACTCCCAGATATGTAAAACACTTCACTTCCTCCGGTTTTTCTCCATTCATACTTACCTCCCAATTTACTTGTCCCTCAACCCTACTAAATGTAATAACCTTGCTCTTATTCACATTTACTCTCAGCTTTCTTCTTTCACACATTTTACCAAACTCAGTTACCCGCCTCTGCAGTTTCTCACCCGAATCAGCCACAAACGTAGTATATACATATATATTACCCTTGGGGATAGGAGAGAAAGAACACTTCCCACGTATTCCCTGCGTGTCGTACAAGGCGACTTAAAGAGGAGGAGGGTGCGGGGGTCTGGAAATCCTCCCCTCCAGTTTCTACTTTTCCAAAAGAAAGAACAGAGAAATGGGCCAAATGGGGATTTTCCCTCTCAGGCTCAATCCTCTGTTGTTAACACTAATGCGGGAAATGTGTGTGTGTGTGTGTGTGTGTGTGTGTGTGTGTGTGTGTGTGTGTGTGTGTGTGTGTATAAGAGTAGATGGGTCGTCTTTCGTCTGTTTCCTGGCGCCACCTCGCTCATGCAGGAAACGGCTATCAGGTATAATAAGTAAATGAATGAATAAATAAATAAATAGATAAATAAATAATCAGCTTTTCCTGATTGCTTTGTAGTCCGGCCTAACACTACAAAGGGAATCCCTTGGTCACTGTAGCCTGTAACAACCGGGGAGACAATAAGTGGTTTAGCAAGCGGTAATTAAGACGGTGAAGCTCTTTGGTGCTACTAACAACACCAGACATTGTTCCTCATCATGAATAATTATGAAATGGTTTCATTTTCACCTGTAGTGCAAATCCTCATTTCCTCCTCATCAGTGACATGCGTGGACTGTGTGCATGGCCGACCTCAAGGCTCACAGTGTCACACCAGCACAATATTCTACAGAGGGTACCCATCCAACGAAGGTGACAATGTGGACGAAGGAGGGAGGTAGGTAGGTAGGTAGGTAGGTAGGTAGGTAGGCATGTAGGTAGGTAGGTAGGTAGGTAGGTAGGTAGGTAGGTAGGTAAGTAGGTAGGTAAGTAGGTAGGTAGGTCAGTAGGTAGGTAGGTAGGTAGGTAGGTAGGTAGGTACGTTGGTAGGTAGGTAGGTAAGTAGGTAGGTAGGTAAGTAGGTAGGTAGGTAAGTAGGTAGGTAAGTAGGTAGGTAGGTAGGTAGGTAGGTAGGTAGGTAGGTAGGTAGGTAGGTAGGTTGGTAGGCAGGCAGGTAGGTAGGTAGGTAGGTAGGTAGGTAGGTAGGTTGGTAGGTAGGTAGGTAAGTAGGTAGGTAGGTAAGTAGGTAGGTAGGTTGGCAGGTAGGTAGGTAAGTAGGTAGGTAGGTTGGTAGGTAGGTAGGTAAGTAGGTAGGTAGGTTGGTAGGTAGGTAGGTAAGTAGGTAGGTAAGTAAGTAGGTAGGTAGGTAGGTAGGTAAGTAGGTAGGTAAGTAGGTAGGTAGGTTGGTAGGTAGGTAGGTAGGTTGGTAGGTAGGTAGGTAGGTTGTGAGTACTTCTGTACAGTACTAACGCCACACTGAGCCACTTCTGTTATCTATCATGCCTTTGTCTTGAAGCTCTGGATATGTTGGCCGAGTCTTTAATTTCACCTTTAAGAGTCAGGTCAAAGGTCAATCCATCATATCCAAGGACAGCACCGTCATATTCGAGGACTGTACCATCGTGGTAAAGTACCGTACCTTCGTGTTACGTGATCGTACCGCCGTGTTAAAGTACCGTACCTTCGTGTTACGTGATCGTACCGTCGTGTTAAAGTACCGTACCTTCGTGTTACATGATCGTACCATCGTGTTAAAGAGGTTAATACTAATCATCTATACTCACTACCCATTCCCTTATCATCCGCATTAAATGCCCAGACACTACACCATGGGCCTCTGTGGTGTAGTGGTTAGAGCTACTGGGCGTGGCAGTCGCCCCTCGGGTTGGTCGATAAATGGGTACCTGGCATAGGTAAGGGTGTGTGTGTGTGTGTGTGTGTGTGTGTGTGTGTGTGTGTGTGTGTGTAGTAGTAAAAATATGATATATACATACATGATTAAGAGACGGGGTACCAAGAATGCAAAACTCTCTCGCCGTAACACACAAAAAGTAAAGAAACAGGCACATACAAAGGCACCAACATAAACACAGACATACACACACACACACACACACACACACACACACACAGGAACAACGAAATATCCAGACAAATGTCAAGAGGGAAGTGAAAAGTGAGCTGGATAAAGAAAATAAAAAGGAACCTCGATAGTTGGTCTCATACATGGATGACGAAGTTCAACCGGAATGAATGTAATGAGGATAGATCACGGTGAAGAAGGCCTCGGTATGGGTGCACATCGTGTAGCTGGAAGTCATCTACAGGAACTGGTATGTGAGGAGGACTTGGCATGCATACTAACCCGTAGCCAGAATCCCACGGAATGTCTGCGGGTATATACCATGTGGAGGAGCATCCAAGTATATGGGTAAGGAAACACTGAGCAACTTCTCCACTAGTGCTTCTCAAGTTTGGTTACCGAACCTTAAGAAGGTCCAGAGGAGGGCAACGAAGATCGGGTGAGTTACTGGAGGAGCCTAAAGGGTTTATATATCAGCCTAGCTTGGAGGGGAGAGGAGTGAAGGGTAACCATTCACAATTTGTATGAGTTTAAACGCGAGTGATGACGTTGACAATGAACAGTTCCTCGACAGCTGTCGGGATACAGTAAGCAGAGGACGTAACATGAAATGAAACAAGAAACTTATCAGACAAGATGCAAAGAATTACTTATGTAATACAAGAGTAGTGGATGACTGGAAAATGACTGTGAACATAGTTTTCCCAACAGCAACACATAAAAGTTGAAAAAGCTGAGAATGTTCAAGATGTGGAAGTGTAAAAGTGTACAAACTCACTCCCCTGACAAACAGGTAATCATAAAATGATGACAAACACACACACACACACATACACACACACACACACACATACACACACACACACACACACACATACACACACACACACACACACACGAGGCTGGTTCTAAGAATAACTCTTTTCATATTAAAGGAATACTGTCCGTTCTGGGGAAAAATGAATTGAAATAAAGCATCTATATTTAAAGCTGCTAGAGAATATTTCTCAAATGTTACATTAATAGAAAACGAAAAAACACAGAGGGGAAATGTTTACTCCAGCGTGAAACTCGTATACAAAACTAAAAAATCAGAACCGCCATCAAATACAACAGAAATATTAATCAATTATGTAATATATCCCGCGAGAATAATAATAAAAAACACTACAATGTGACCCCCATCATGAGTGATTCAGTTATTACAATTGCTATTAGTAATTTCATTACTGTAATAGTGAAATGGGCGGTGAGAAGTGGCATATTTTGATCTTGTCCTGGTGGACACACGGAGCGCTGCTCTGGCATTGCTGGGCCCAACGAACAGGCAGCGTCCACTGACGCGAAAGTACAGAAGCTGCTCCTGGTGACCTTGGCCAGCCATCAGCCAGCCCAGGGTAGAGAGCCTCAGTGGAAGACGGGCATAAACTGTGCCGTTGAAGTGCATCACAGATGGGGGAAACTATACTGAAAATCAACGTTATGTGCACATTGTGGAATACTGTACTGATCCGACTGGTGGTTCCCGTTACCTGAGGGATGCTACCGTAGTATTAACTGACGAGGAGGACAGTAGAGGGTCCCAGCTCCAGTCATGATACCCAAGCGTTGTACCGTCGTGCTCAAGGGTCTTACCGTCGTGCTCAGGGGTCGTACCATCGTTCTCAAGAGTCGTACCGTCGTGATCTAGAGTCGTAATGTCGTGGTGAAGGAACCCACCATCGTGCTCCATGGTCGTACCGTCGTGCCCAAGAATCGTACTGTCGTGCTGATGGGTCGTAAGTCGTGCTCAAGGGTCGCGCGTCGTGCTGAAGGGTCGTACCGTCGTGCTGAAGGGTTGTACCGTCGTGCTCTAGAGTCGTAATGTCTGCTCAAGGGTAGTACCGTTGTGCTCAAGGGTCGTATTGTCGTGCTCAAGAGTCGTACCGTCGTGCTGAAGGGTTGTACCGTCGTGCTCTAGAGTCGTAATGTCTGCTCAAGGGTAGTACCGTCGTGCTCAGGGGTCGTACCATCGTTCTCAAGAGTCGTACCGTCGTGATCTAGAGTCGTAATGTCGTGGTGAAGGGGCCCACCATCGTGCTCAAGGGTCGTACCGTCGTGCTCAAGGGTCGTACCGTCGTGCTTAAGGGGCCCACCGTCGTGCTCAAGGGTAGTACCGTCGTGCTCAAGGGTCGTACCGTCGTGCTCAAGGATTGTGTCGTGAATCAAAGACCCGAACCCTCGCGCTCTAGGGATCAACCTGACGTACAAACAGCATCAAATTTGTGAACGCATGGAGAGGGTATCCCCACCAGCGTGTGGCAGAGGGAGGGTATATCAAGTCTGGCCTTCCACTGGAGCCCGAGCGCTGGCAGGAGAGCGTAGCGATGAAGAGACAAGTGGGACGTGGTCACGCGACCCTACTACATGGATCGCTCCGGACACATCACGACACAGCCCATGTGTTACCTAATGCACCTCCCATCTCCACCCACGACTCATGGTGAAATGGTGTCAGGGATCAGTCACGGCGTCCAGGCTTGCTCTTACCAAAGCTAACGGCGTGAATGTGGAAGAAAATGGTAAGACTTTCAAAGAGGTGATGATAGAGGATAGCGGTGCTCACTACTCAGCCAGCGGGCCATGTCCCCATCCCCAACACCCCCAGCTCGTGCCTCCTGCTGCCCAGAGGAGACAGAAGACAAAGAAAAGTCATTACATTAAGGAATATGTAGGTAATAATCGTCAGTACGAGGGAAAACTGATTGTACAACTACGGCGTGTCAAGTGTAGAGATCGAATACAAGTACAGAGATACAGAGAGAGGACACATCATCACTGTGTATTTCACCAGGCTTGAAGCAGGGGGTAGTGATGCTGTTTCATGTGGGGAAGGGTAACGTTAGGAAGGGATGAAAGCAAGTATGAGTATATACATGTGTATATATGCATATGTCTGTGTATGGGCATGTATATGTTGATAGGTATATATATATATATATATATATATATATATATATATATATATATATATATATATATATATATATATATATATATATATATATATTTTTTTTTTTTTTCTTTTTTTTTTTTATACTTTGTCGCTGTCTCCCGCGTTTGCGAGGTAGCGCAAGGAAACAGACGAAAGAAATGGCCCAACCCCCCCCATACACATGTACATACACACGTCCACACACGCAAATATACATACCTACACAGCTTTCCTTGGTTTACCCCGGACGCTTCACATGCCTTGATTCAATCCACTGACAGCACGTCAACCCCTGTATACCACATCGCTCCAATTCACTCTATTCCTTGCCCTCCTTTCACCCTCCTGCATGTTCAGGCCCCGATCACACAAAATCCTTTTCACTCCATCTTTCCACCTCCAATTTGGTCTCCCTCTTCTCCTTGTTCCCTCCACCTCCGACACATATATCCTCTTGGTCAATCTTTCCTCACTCATTCTCTCCATGTGCCCAAACCATTTCAAAACACCCTCTTCTGCCCTCTCAACCACGCTCTTTTTATTTCCACACATCTCTCTTACCCTTACGTTACTTACTCGATCAAACCACCTCACACCACACATTGTCCTCAAACATCTCATTTCCAGCACATCCATCCTCCTGCGCACAACTCTATCCATAGCCCACGCCTCGCAACCATACAACATTGTTGGAACTACTATTCCTTCAAACATACCCATTTTTGCTTTCCGGGATAATGTTCTCGACTTCCACACATTTTTCAAGGCTCCCAAAATTTTCGCCCCCTCCCCCACCCTATGATCCACTTCCGCTTCCATGGTTCCATCCGCTGACAGATCCACTCCCAGATATCTAAAACACTTCACTTCCTCCAGTTTTTCTCCATTCAAACTCACCTCCCAATTGACTTGACCCTCAACCCTACTGTACCTAATAACCTTGCTCTTATTCACATTTACTCTTAACTTTCTTCTTCCACACACTTTACCAAACTCCGTCACCAGCTTCTGCAGTTTCTCACATGAATCCGCCACCAGCGCTGTATCATCAGCGAACAACAACTGACTCACTTCCCAAGCTCTCTCATCCCCAACAGACTTCATACTTGCCCCTCTTTCCAAGACTCTTGCATTTACCTCCCTAACAACCCCATCCATAAACAAATTAAACAACCATGGAGACATCACACACCCCTGCCGCAAACCTACATTCACTGAGAACCAATCACTTTCCTCTCTTCCTACACGTACACATGCCTTACATCCTCGATATATATATATATATATGTATATATATATATATATATATGTGTGTGTGTGTGTGTGTGTGTGCATGCATGGACGTTTATGTATATATATGAAAGGATAGGCCATTCTTCGTCTGTTTCCTGGCGCTATTTCGCTGACGCGGGAAACGGCGATGAAATATTTTATATATATTCCATACTATTCGCCTTTTCCCGCATTAGCGAGGTAGCGTTAAGAACAGAGGACTGAGCCTTTGATGGAATATCTTCTCTTGGCCCCCTTCTCTCTTCCTTCTTTTGGAATATTAAAAACGAGAGGGAGGATTCCCAGCCCCCCGCTCCCTTCCCTTTTAGTCGCCTTCTACAACACGCAGGGAATACGTGGGAAGCATTCTTTCTCCCCTATCCTCAGGGATAATTATATATATATATATATATATATATATATATATATATATATATATATATATATATATATATATATATATCAGAAAATTTTTACGTACCACCTAATTTTTTTCTGCTCCAATTGGCCCAATTGGAAGAACTCGTAAGAGTGGCAGCAATCTGTGACAAGGAGAAATAGCTATTGTAACATGGAACCTGGTAAACTAAGAGAAAAAGTTTCCTCGACACAGGCAAAATTGTTCTAGATGACGAAAAAAAATAATCTGAAAATATCATCTTGATGAAAAGTGGCTCTAAATGAGTTCTTGATGAACATGAAAAAGAAGTTATTATAGAAATCATAAGAGTGTTAGGAATTTCTGAGACTGGGGAATGCACGTTTCAATCCCTTGTGTACTTGGACAAGTTGGAGTGGTTGAAAATGAACTGCGTGGTGGTGTGGCAAGAGACGGATGTAGGAGGAGTGAGGTACACTTGTAAAGTATGTTAACATACAACACAGTTCACGAATACTGTAGATAGGAATTATAAAGAGAAGGAGCAACTGGTAAGAGAAGATATCGAAGAACAAATTAGGGGGATACAGTGGTATGATGAGCTTTATGGAGGTGTTCGATATCACACACATGGAAAGAATAAAAGGAAGGAAGTTATTGTGGCCAGATTATTCGTAGGATACGAAAAAGGATGAGAATATGGAATAAGTTGTGAGGATGATTATAAAAGAAACTCTAACTCGGATCCAAGAGAATATATCTTCCCAAATTCTTAACCAATAAATTCTGGATTGCATATTCGTCATACCCGAAGGAAAATTATCTGGAATGATGATGGTTAACTTCTATCATGCCACTGAATGTGTTTGACGATATGGTGCCAGACGTAAGATGTTTGGGTATGCGAAGTGAGAGAGTCATGGAGATTGATTTGGTGAAGATAGAGAGGTTCTGAAAGCCTTTTGTCAGATGAAATATGGTGATGGACTAGAATGGATGGTATTGCAGTTGAATTTCTTAAGAAAGAGGGTGACTGTACTGTTGACTAGTTATGATTTTCAATGTGTGTATGGATCATGGGGGGATGGGTGCGCCGCAAGATTGGCGGAACGCATGTATAGTGCCATTGAATAAAGGCAAGTTGGACATAGGTGAGTGTTCAAAATACAGAGGCATACGTTTGTTGAGTATTCCTAGTAAGTTGTATGGGAGGGTACTGAATGAGAGAGTGAAGGCATGTACAGAGCATCAGACTGGGGAGGAGCAGTGTGGTTTCATATGTGGTAGAGGATGTGTGGATCAGGTGTTTGCTTTAAAAAAAAAATGTATGTGAGAAATACTTAAATAACAGAGGGATTTGTATGTGGCATTTATGGATCTGAACCTTCCACAAGGCCTCACTGTCAGCCTCGTCATATGCTTTCTCCAGCACATTCACATCCAGGAGTTTCTTTTTTTTGCTCGCTTATCAGTTAGCATGTAATCCAAATATGCCCGTTCACCATCTTTCCTACTACCATACATATATATTTTGTAAGCACCTCTTCAACCACACACACACACACACACACACACACACACACACACACATATAAATATATGTGTGTGTGTGTGTGTGTGTGTGTGTGTATTAAACTACACTGACCTCAATCACTCATTGTACAAAAATTTTCGATCCAGCCGACAGTGAGATCTGATATAGAGGAAACATTGCTGCCAAGTGTGTCCACATTTATACAGCCTCTTGGTAGGATTAACGTGTTGAAGTTAGTTTATATTTGCTATCTGTTAACGAAGAATTGAGAAATTAGTTGACTAAGAAACTGTAAATGTGGAAGGAACCGAGGTGTCAAAAACATTACGGCCTTTGTTGCCAGGTTACGAATCATCACAGTCCGCCCACACGTCAGTCACGTGTCGAGAGGTTGACCGATATCGGATATTCTCTGAGGATTGTTGAGTTAATAGTGAGCGAATCATAAGATTGTAAGAATAATAAAAGTGACGTCGTGTTAGGTTCATTCATGTTTACACCAAGATTGTAACTGTAGGTTAGAAGTATCTTAAAGTGTATTAAACTCATGAGAGCTGACATCGTCCATAGCAGGTCCGCTATAGGATTGAATACGCTGTAAAATGTAATATTCGTGGTGTTCAAATCAGAAAATACGGAGAAAGTAACGGCAAAAATGCATCAAGCGGGGAAGAAGTGAACTGGTGGAGTAATTAACCAAGGAAACTGAACTAATTGCCTTGGTAATACAACACATGACATCCCGCATGACGCAGAACAGAGACGAGGGGTCAGTGTTGGGTTAATTAGGACCACACCATCACAGAGACAGCTAGCTATGCTGCTTGCCTGGCCCGGAGGGCATAGCGCTAACATCTATCACAAGCTCGGTAAGTCATACCTCACTGTCACAACCGTACGTCTTAAGAGAGGCTCGTCCCTTGTGAGCGAAACAAGCTAATAATATGTTTACCTAAGCCTATATTTACCAAAACAACCCAATCTGACTCCAAAAAACGGATCCGGCCGCGCAGGTAGCCCTGTGACGTCACGCGGCCCTGAACCCTCAGTTGCAAGGAAACTGTGAGGAAAGGTATAGATACTTTGAGGGAAGGTATGGATACTGTGAGGAAATGTATAAAAATTGTTTGCAAAGTGTAGCTGAATCTACGTGTTCGTTAGCCCTGTACCAGCACGTTTCCTTTGTTTAGTGCCAATGACGTAGCATGCAGGCTCCACTCATATGCGTATGGGTCTACTATGTATATATTGGCTTCGATTTTTACAAGAGACACCCAAAGCTTCAATTCCAACAAGGCAACAGTAGTCTCCAAGCGCCAACAGTGGCCTAGCGTCAATAAGAGCCGAGAGAGAATCTTAGCAGTGAGGAGGCGTAACCGGTGAGCAGTACCAAGGACGTATGCAGGGCGCGTCTCGCAGCTGTGAGCAGAGAATGTACAGGTCGACTTGAACTGGGGAACGTAGGCCGTCGCTGAGAGTATCGACTGCCGCACACCCGAACTTCCGTGCAACTGGTCGTCTATACAGCTGAGATCATATCTTACGAACATGTGGAGTTGATGCTCTCTTAAGTGTTCTTTTAACACCAGAGACTGAGCAAAGCCGCTAGTCTGTACTGTGCTGTGCGTACAGTGTACAGCTTCTAAGATGAACTTCATTTTATATGCCTTTCCCATATCTATTTCTTTATCCATCAGTTCTACATTCATAACTAGTTCACTTGTGTTTACACGTGCAATACATTTATTTCCACTAAATTTTCCCCTACACTTGTGAACTTGGGGTGTTTTAGTTAATATTAGTAGGTGTGTTAGGATGCATGCCACGTTACTTCTACCGCTGATATCAGGGTTAGTGTTAAGAGTGTTGGCGGCCTTTCCTTAACCTACAGGAAAGCGAGTGATCACAATAATCTTGGCAATTCATAGGCCTAGTTGCATCAATAATGTTCTTATGAAGGGATTTTAGTACAACCATAAGGGCCTATTGGTCCCCATGGTTATCTCAATTGATCATCAACATTATCAACTAGATGCTAGTAGTTGTTTTTAAGCCATTCTTTCATTTTATCATTCTATACCCCTAATAAATAAATATATATATATATATATATATATATATATATATATATATATATATATATATATATATATATATATATATATATATATATTTTCTTTTTTTTTTTTTTTTTGCCGCTGTCTCCCGCGTTTGCGAGGTAGCGCAAGGAAACAGACGAAAGAAATGGCCCAACCCACCCCCATACACATGCCTTGATTCAATCCACTGACAGCACGTCAACCCCGGTATACCACATCACTCCAATTCACTCTATTCTTTGCCCTCCTTTCACCCTCCTGCATGTTCAGGCCCCGATCACACAAAATCTTTTTCACTCCATCTTTCCACCTCCAATTTGGTCTCCCTCTTCTCCTCGTTCCCTCCACCTCCGACACATATATCCTCTTGGTCAATCTTTCCTCACTCATTCTCTCCATGTGACCAAACCATTTCAAAACACCCTCTTCTGCTCTCTCAACCACGCTCTTTTTATTTCCACACATCTCTCTTACCCTTACGTTACTTACTCGATCAAACCACCTCACACCACACATTGTCCTCAAACATCTCATTTCCAGCACATACATCCTCCTGCGCACAACTCTATCCATAGCCCACGCCTCGCAACCATACAACATTGTTGGAACCGCTATTCCTTCAAACATACCCATTTTTGCTTTCCGAGATAATGTTCTCGACTTCTACACATTCTTCAAGGCTCCCAGAATTTTCGCCCCCTCCCCCACCCTATGATCCACTTCCGCTTCCATGGTTCCATCCGCTGCCAGATCCACTCCCAGATATCTAAAACACTTCACTTCCTCCAGTTTTTCTCCATTCAAACTCACCTCCCAACTGAATTGACCCTCAACCCTACTGTAACTAATAACCTTGCTCTTATTCACATTTACTCTTAACTTTCTTCTTTCACACACTTTACCAAACTCAGTCACCAGCTTCTGCAGTTTCTCACATGAATCAGCCACCAGCGCTGTATCATCAGCGAACAACAACTGACTCACTTCCCAAGCTCTCTCATCCCCAACAGACTTCATACTTGCCCCTCTTTCCAAAACTCTTGCATTCACCTCCCTAACAACCCCATCCATAAACAAATTAAACAACCATGGAGACATCACACACCCCTGTCGCAAACCTACATTCACTGAGAACCAATCACTTTCCTCTCTTCCTACACGTACACATGCCTTACATCCTCGATAAAAACTTTTCACTGCTTCTAACAACTTTCCTCCCACACCATATATTCTTAATACCTTCCACAGAGCATCTCTATCAACTCTATCATATGCCTTTTCCAGATCCATAAATGCTACATACAAATCCATTTGCTTTTCTAAGTATTTCTCACATACATTCTTCAAAGCAAACACCTGATCCACACATCCTCTACCACTTCTGAAACCGCACTGCTCTTCCCCAATCTGATGCTCTGTACAAGCCTTCACCCTCTCAATCAATACCCTCCCATATAATTTGCCAGGAATACTCAACAAACTTATACCTCTGTAATTTGAGCACTCACTCTTATCCCCTTTGCCTTTGTACAATGGCACTATGCACGCATTCCGCCAATCCTCAGGCACCTCACCATGAGTCATACATACATCAAATAACCTTACCAACCAGTCAACAATACAGTCACCCCCTTTTTTAATAAATTCCACTGCAATACCATCCAAACCCGCTGCCTTGCCGGCTTTCATCTTCCGCAAAGCTTTTACTACCTCTTCTCTGTTTACCAACTCATTTTCCCTAACATTCGCACTTTGCACACCACCTCGACCAAAACACCCTATATCTGCCACTCTATCATCAAACACATTCAACAAACCTTCAAAATACTCACTCCATCTCCTTCTCACATCACCACTACTTGTTATCACCTCCCCATTTGCGCCCTTCACTGAAGTTCCCAATTGCTCCCTTGTCTTACGCACTTTATTTACCTCCTTCCAGAACATCTTTTTATTCTCCCTAAAATTTAATGATACTCGCGGGAGACAGCGACAAAGCAAAATAAATAAATAAATAATTTTTTTTTCATACTATTCGCCATTTCCCGCGTCAGCAAGGTAGCGTTAAGAACATAGGACTGAGCCCTTGAGGGAATATCCTCACTTGGCCCCCTCCTCTGTTCCTTTATTAGGAAAACTAAAAACGTGAACAAAAGCAAGGTTATTAGGTACAGTAGGGTTGAGGGTCAAGTCAATTGGGAGGTAAGTTTGAATGGAGAAAAACTGGAGGAAGTAAAGTGTTTTTGATATCTGGGAGTGGATCTGGCAGCGGGTGGAACCATGGAAGCGGAAGTGAATCATAGGGTGGGGAAGGGGACGGAAATTCCGGGAGCCTTGAAGAATGTGTGGAAGTCGAGAACATTATCTCGGAAAGTAAAAATGGCTATGTTTGAAGGAATAGTGGTTCCAACAATTTGTATGGTTGCGAGGCGTGGGCTATGGATAGAGTTGTGCGCAGGAGGGTGGATGTGCTGGAAATGAGATGTTTGAGGACATTATGTGGTGTGAGGTGGTTTGATCGAGTAAGTAATGTAATGGTAAGAGAGATGTGTGGAAATAAGAAGAGCTTGGTTGAGAGAGCAGAAGAGGGTGTTTTGGAATGGTTTGGGCACATGGAGAGAATGAGTGAGGAAAGATTGACCAAGAGGATATATGTGTCGGAGGTGGAGGGAACGAGGAGAAGAGGGAGACCAAATTGGAGGTGGAAAGATGGAGTGAAAAAGATTTTGAGTGATCGGGGCCTGAACATGCAGGAGGGTGAACGGCGGGTAAGGAATAGAGTGAATTGGATCGATGTGGTATACCGAGGTCGACGTGCTGTCAATGGATTGAATCAGGGCATGTGAAGCGTCTGGGGTAAACCATGGAAAGTTCTGTGGGGCCTGGATGTGGAAAGGGAGCTGTGGTTTCGGGCATTATTGCATGACAGCTAGAGACTGAGTGTGAACGAATGGGGCCTTTGTTGTCTTTTCCTAGCGCTACCTCACACACATGAGGGGGGAGGGGGAAGTTATTCCATGTGTGGCGAGGTGGCGATGAGAATGAATAAAGGTAGACAGTGTGACCTGTGTGCATGTGTATATATGTATATCTCTGTGTGTATATATATATGTGTGTACACTGAGATGTATGGGTATGTATATTTGCGTGTGGGGACGTGTATGTATATACATGTGTATGGGGGTGGGTTGGGCCATTTTTTTGTCTGTTTCCTTGCGCTACCTCGCAAACGCGGGAGACAGCGACAAAGCAAAATAATTAAATAAATAAATATATATATATGCACTTTTGTGTAATAATCACGGTATCAGGGAAGATACAGGAGAAAAATATAAAAGTCAGTTGATATACAATGAAGAGACGTAGCTAGGACGCCATTTGGTAAACAAGTGATTGCCCAAGACAGACAACGAGCTTATCATAAACTTATCATGTGGACAAGAAGGTGAATTGTTTACAAATTTTATCAACCATAAAGTTATCCACTTTGTATAGACCTTCACTAATATTAATGTTATAATTCTTTGTGTATTTAACAATAGAAGATTCTATGATATTTCTCGTGGCACTGGAGTTAGAGTTAATAAATGAGATGGCATTACTCCAGTCAATACAATGATCATAGCTTTTAACGTGATTAAACAAGGCATTTGATTCTTGTCCTGTTCTTATACTATATCTATGGTGCTTAAGTTTAACAGAAAGATCCTTACCAGACTGCCCAACATAAAACTTATCACAATTTCTACATGGCACTTTATAGATGCATCCAGGAGAATTTTCTGGTGAGTTCCTGATTAAGATATTCTTTACAGTATTATTGTTGCTGAAGGCAACATTCATATCAAAGGATTTAAGCAACATGGGAAGTAAAGTAAAATCATTAAAAGGGAGAACTAAAAGATTCTTGGTGTCAATGGGATGTTTGGGTTCAACTCTATAAAATGATTTCTTTGCTAACTTAAGGCATTTATCAATGAAAGATTTAGGGTACTTTAACTTAGATCCAATAGAATATATCTTCTCAAACTCACCATCAATAAACTCTGGACTGCAAATACGTAATGCCCTAAAGAACATTGATTAAAATGATGATAATTTAACTCTGTCATGTTGATATGAGTAATAATGGATATATGAGCATACATTGGTAGGTTTTCTGCATATGTTAAACATGTTTCTTTGCTTATAGATCATGCAATCTAGAAATGGTAACAGACCAGTATTTTCATTTTCTACTGTAAATTTGATGAAAGGTACTAAATTCATACGTAAGGGGAGAAATGTTTGTAAATTTTCATTTGTTGGCCAAACACAAAGAACATCACTCCATATCTAAACCAAATTGCATTAGAAGGTAAGATATTCTTTAGTAATTTTGTTTCAAAAAATTCCATATAAAGATTACTTAGTACAGGTGATAGAGGATTACCCATTGCCAGACCAAATCTTTTAGCATAATATTCTCCATTGAATTGAAGTACACAGTCTTTTATACACAATTTTATCAGTCCAGTGAAAAGAGACTTTGAAAGAGGTAAATTAATATCATCCAAAACATCAAATAATTATTCTAAAAGGTCATCAACTGGATGTTTTGTGAAAAGTGAGGAAACATCAAGGCAAACAAGTTTGAAATCAAATTAACATTGATATTGTTAAGCTTGTTAACTAAATCTCCGTTGTTCAGATATTTGACTTTGATATCTAACCCACTAAAGGGCTTAAAGAAACTAATCACTTTGACAATTTATGTGATGGAGCCTCCATAACTCACTATAGGTCTTGCTGGAAAATTTTGCTTGTGTGTTTTGATAAGTCCATGCATATATGGCAATGAAGGGGACAAAGATGACAAACTTTTGATAAGAGAACCACTTCCTCTCAGCAACAACTTCAGTTCTTCATTGAAATGGGAATTCACTGTTTTTAGGGGATTCTTATTGAGTTTGGAATATGTTGTGTCATCACTTAAAAGATCATTCGTTTTAGATATTAATCACTTTTGTCCATAATCACAACAGTGTTAGCCTTATCTGCTTTATCAATATGTATATCATTGTCTATTTTTAAAGTGTTAATAGCTCTTATCCCTAGGATAGGGGAGAAAGAATACTCCCCACGTATTCCCTGCGTGTCGCAGAAGGCGACTAAAAGCGGAGGGAGCGGGGGGCTGGAAACCCTCCCCTCCCGTTTTAAATTTTCCTAGAGAAGGAACAGAGAATGGGGCCAAGTGGGGATATTTCCTCTAAGGCTCAATCCTCTATTAACTTGGGAAATGGCGAATATATATATATATATATATATATATATATATATATATATATATATATATATATATATATATATATATATATATATATATATATATATATATATATATTTTTTTTTTTTTTCTTTTTGCTTTGTCGCTGTCTCCCGCGTTTGCGAGGTAGCGCAAGGAAACAGACGAAAGAAATGGCCCAACCCACCCCCATACACATGTATATACATACGTCCACACACGCAAATATACATACCTACACAGCTTTCCATGGTTTACCCCAGACGCTTCACATGCCTTGATTTAATCCACTGACAGCACGTCAACCCCGGTATACCACATCGCTCCAATTCCCTCTATTCCTTGCCCTCCTTTCACCCTCCTGCATGTTCAGGCCCCGATCACACAAAATCTTTTTCACTCCATCTTTCCACCTATAATTTGGTCTCCCTCTTCTCCTCGTTCCCTCCACCTCCGACACATATATCCTCTTGGTCAATCTTTCCTCACTCATTCTCTCCATGTGACCAAACCATTTCAAAACACCCTCTTCTGCTCTCTCAACCACGCTCATTTTATTTCCACACATCTCTCTTACCCTTACGTTACTTACTCGATCAAACCACCTCACACCACACATTGTCCTCAAACATCTCATTTCCAGCACATCCATCCTCCTGCGCACAACTCTATCCATAGTCCACGCCTCGCAACCATACAACATTGTTGTAACCACTATTCCTTCAAACATACCCATTTTTGCTCTCCGAGATAATGTTCTCGACTTCCACACATTCTTCAAGGCTCTCAGAATTTTCGCCCCCTCCCCCACCCTATGATCCACTTCCGCTTCCATGTTTCCATCCGCTGCCAGATCCACTCCCAGATATCTAAAACACTTCACTTCCTCCAGTTTTTCTCCATTCAAACTCACTTCCCAATTGACTTGACCCTCAACCCTACTGTACCTAATAACCTTGCTCTTATTCACATTTACTCTTAACTTTCTTCTTTCACACACTTTACCAAACTCAGTCACCAGCTTCTGCAGTTTCTCACATGAATCAGCCACCAGCGCTGTATCATCAGCGAACAACAACTGACTCACTTCCCAAGCTCTTTCATCCCCAACAGACTGAATACTTGCCCCTCTTTCCAAAACTCTTGCATTCACCTCCCTAACAACCCCATCCATAAACAAATTAAACAACCATGGAGACATCACACACCCCTGCCGCAAACCTACATTCACTGAGAACCAATCACTTTCCTCTCTTCCTACACGTACACATGCCTTACATCCTCGAAAAAAATTTTCACTGCTTCTAACAACTTGCCTCCCACACCATATATTCTTAATACCTTCCACAGAGCATCTCTATCAACTCTATCATATGCCTTCTCCAGATCCATAAATGCTACATACAAATCCATTTGCTTTTCTAAGTATTTCTCACATACATTCTTCAAAGCAAACACCTGATCCACACATCCTCTACCACTATATATATATATATATATATATATATATATATATATATATATATATATATATATATATATATATCGTGTAAAAACACCCGAAGATATTGCGTGTAAAACGGCAAAAGAGAGAAAACAAAACTGGAAGTGGGTGTGGAATGGAAGATATTTATGGAACCATAGCTGGCATATGAGAGAGATGCGACAGGGGGAGTTAGGCAGGTGAGAAAGTGTAGTGAGTAGTGGGATGACGAAGTAGAGTAGTTAGCGAATGAGAGGAGGCGTATGGGCAATCCTTACAGGGGAGTGCGACTGACTTGGAGATGTACAAGAGAATGTGACAGGAGGTCAAGAGGAAGTGGAGGGGCTGAGGAAGAGGGAAAATGAGAGTTGGAGTGAGAGTATCACTAAACCTTAGGGAGAATAAGTTGTTTTGGAAAGAAGTTGATACTGTGGGGTAAGCAACTGAACAAATGGTATCAAGCAGTGATTAGGTGAAGAGATGGAGTGAGTACTCTGAAAGGCTCCTGAATGTGTTTGATGACAGGGTGGCAGTTGTAGGGTGTCTGAGTCGGGAGGGTACTAGAAGTAAGAGAGTCACAGGAATTGGGATAGCGAAAAGAGAAGAGGTTGGAAATGCCTTACGTAAGATGAAATGTGGCAATGAGGCTGGAGAGGATGGTATAGTTGAAATTCTTATGAAAGGGGGTGATTGTGTTGACTGATTAGCTCGGATTTTCAATTTATGTATGGATCACGGTGAAGTGCCTCATGACAGGCGGAACACATGTATACTATGTGCCAATGTATAAAGGGAAGGGAGGACAAAGGTAAATGATCGAATTTCTGAGGTATGAATTCGTTGAACGTACGTGACAAGTTATATGGGAGTGGTGACTGAGAGGGTGAAAACATGTACAGAACATCGAATGGGGGGAGGAACAGTAGAAGAGGGAAGAGTAAGGGATGAATTGATAAAGATAAGTTAAGTTTTTGATTTAGTCTGATAATGTCAACAGAGAACAGTTCTTCGTAAGATGCAGAGATAGAACAACCAGAATTAGGCAAGAACAGGAGAACACGGCAGAGAAATGTAGAATACGGCCGGCTGAGGATAAAGAACGCAGAGCGGCGAGGTAACACTTCCTTGCGGGGTTATATATATATACTTGCATCTTTGTATCTAACTCAGTTTCTCGGAAGAAGGTTTCTGCTCAAACCGAAACGTTAGAAGAACAAAACTGAGAAGCTCCTCCCTTTGTTTGCTGACTGTTTAAACACACACACACACACACACACACACACACACACACACACACACACACACACACACACACACACTTCATATAGCATTTTCTTCATACATATTCGCCACTTCCCGCGTTACCAAGGTAGCATCAAGAACAGAGGACTGAGCCTTAAAGGGAAACTCCTCACTTGGCCCCTTCTCTATTCCTTCTTTTCGAAAAGTAAAACCTCGGGAGGATTTCCAACCCCCGCTCCCACTCCTTTTAGTCGCCTTCTACGACATGGGAAGTATTCTTTCTCCCCTATACCAGCTAGAGACTAAGTGTGAACGAATGTGGTCATTTTTGTCTCTTTTCCTGGTACTACCTCGCTGACGCAGAGAGTGGCGATGATGTTTCCTGTGGGACTGGGTGGCGTCGAGAAAGGATGAAGGTCAGCGGGTATATGTAGATGGCTGTGTATGCTATGTGTATATGTGGATATGTATATGTATATATATGTAAATGTACTAGTATGGGCATGTATTATCTTGGGCAGACTGGTAAGGATCTTTCAGCTAGACTTGAGCAACATAAATATAGTATAAGAACGGTACAAGAATCAAATGCCTTGTTTAATCACGTTAAAACTATGATAAAACTATGAGTCGTGGATCCACAACCCGCTCTTCCACACCAGCAAAGGCTAGGTAGCTGTGCACTGTCACATCTGCGTGAAACAGCTTCACGAACCAAAGAAATGAGTTCTTCATTCATTACTGCTTGACACAAGGTGAGCGATGGATGTTAACTTTAAGCCAGTCTGTTTACCGTTCACCACCAACATTAGGGATGGGGGGAGGGACAAATTCAACCACAGCAAACAACCCTTCACTGCACGATGACCTCCTGTGATTATATACTCTAGTCAATTTTCAGTTTTTACCCCCTATCGAGAGACAGTTTAGCGCGTCTTTTTCTTAATTAAGTCCGACTCTTCTCCTGACCCACAGTCTCCCCCTGACACTGAGATGACAATATGGCGCTACACAGACCTACTGTGCCACCAGTACTATCCCATACATCAAAACATCAGGCTGCCCCTCCTTCGCCCTTGAGCTTCTCAAAACGTCGATCCCTCGCGTCATATTCATGTTTCAAAGTCCTAGGCGTTAGCCTCGGAACAGGAATAACAGGATACAAAATCATTCAACCCTTAAAAACCTTCCCGAGATTACAAACGGAGCAACAGAACCTTCTTTTCTTCACGGCCTGCATGAAAAATGCAAGTCTAGTCACTACTACCCAGATTCACCGATACTTCTCCTCCCTTACAAAATTATTTATTTATCTATTTTGCTTTGTCGCTGTCTCCCGCGTTAGCTAGGTAGCGCAAGGAAACAGACGAAAGAATGGCCCAACCCACCCATATACACATGCATATACATACACGTCCACACACGCAAATATACATACCTATACATCTCAACGTATACATATATACACAAACACAGACATATACATATATACACATGTACATAATTCATACTATCTGCCTTTATTCATTCCCATCGCCACCCCGCCACACATGAAATAACAACACCCTCCCCCCTCATGTGTGCGAGGTAGCACTAGGAAAAGACAACAAAGGCCACATTCGTTCACACTCAGTCTCTAGCTGTCATGTAATAATGCACCGAAATCACAGCTCCATTTCCACATCCAGGCCTCACAAAACTTTCCATGGTTTACCCCAGACACTTCACATGCCCTGGTTCAATCCACTGACAACACGTCGACCCCGGTATACCATATCGTTCCAATTCACTCTATTCCTTGAACGCCTTTCACCCTCCTGCATGTTCAGGCCCCGATCACTTAAAATCTTTTTCACTTCATCTTTCCACCTCCAATTTAGTCTCCCACTTCTCCTCGTTCCCTCCACCTCTGACACATATATTCTCTTAGTCAATCTTTCCTCACTCATTCTCTCCATGTGACCAAACCATTTTAAAACACCCTCTTCTGCTCTCTCAACCACACTCTTTTTATTACCACACATCTCTCTTACCCTTTAATTACTTACACGATCAAATCACCCACACCACTAATTGTCCTCAAACATCTCATTTCCAGCACATCAATCCTCCTCCGCACAACTCTATCCATAGCCCACGCCTCGCAACCATATAACATTGTTGGAACCACTATTCCTTCAAACATACCCATTTTTGCTTTCCGAGATAATGTTCTCAACTTCCAGACATTCTTCAAGGCTCCCAGAACTTTCGCCCCCTCCCCCACCGTATGATTCCATTCCGCTTCCATGGTTCCATCCGCTGCCAAATCCATTCCCAGATATCTAAAATACTTCACTTCCTACAGTTTTTCTCCATTCAAACTTACCTCTCAGTTGACTTGTCCCTCAACCCTACTGTACCTAATAACCTTGCTCTTATTCACATTTACTCTCAGCTTTCTTCTTTCATACACTTTACCAAACTCAGTCACCAGCTTCTGCAGTTTCCCACATGAATCAGCCACCAGCGTTGTATCATCAGCGAACAACAACTGACTCACTTCCCAAGCTCTTTCATCCACAACAGACTGCATACTTGCCCCTCTTTCCAAAACTCTTGCATTCACCTCCCTAACAACCCCATCCATAAACAAATTAAACAACCATGGAGACATCACACACCACTGCCGCAAACCTAAAATTAACTGAGAACCAAACACTTCCCTCTCTTCCTACACGTACACATTCCTTACATCCTCGGTAAAAACTTTTCACTGCTTGTAACAACTTGCCTCCCACACCATATGTTCTTAATATCTTCCACAGAGCATCTCTATCAACTCTATCATATGCCTTCTCCAGATTCATAAATGCTACATACAAATCCATTTGCTTTTGTAAGTATTTCTCACACACATTCTTCAAAGCAAACACCTGATCCACACATCCTCTACCACTTCTGAAACCACACTGCTCTTCCCCTATCTGATGCTCTGTACATGCCTTCATCCTCTCAATCAATACCCTCCCATATAATTTACCAGGAATACTCAACAAACTTATACCTCTATAATTTGAGCACTCACTTTTATCCCCTTTGCCTTTGTACAATGGCACTATGCAAGCATTCCGCCAATCCTCAGACACCTCACCATAAGACATATATACATTAAATAACCTTACCAACCAGTCAACAATACAGTCACCCCCTTTCTTAATAAATTCCACTGCAATACCATCCAAACCCGATGCCTTGCCGGCTTTCATCTTCAGCAAAGCTTTTACCACCTCTTCTCTGTTTAGCAAATCATTTTCCCTAACCCTCTCACTTTGCACACCACCTCGACCAAAACACCCTATATCTGCCAATCTATCATCAAACACATTCAACAAACCTTCAAAATACTCACTCCATCTCCTTCTCACATCACCACTACTTGTTATCACCTCCCCATTAGCCTACTTCACTGAAGTTCCCATTTGTTCCCTTGTCTTACGCACTTTATTCACCTCCTTCCAAAACATCTTTTTATTATCCCTAAAATTTAATGATACTCTCTCACCCCAACTCTCATTTGCCCTCTTTTTCAACTCTTGCACCTTTCTCTTGACCTCCTGCCTCTTTCTTTTATACATCTCCCACTCATTTGCATTATTTCCCTGCAGAAATCGTCCAAATGCCTCTCTTTTCTCTTTCACTAATACCATTACTTGTTCATCCTACGACTCATTACCCTTTATAATCTGCCCATCTCCAACGCTTCTCATGCCACAAGCATCTTTTGCGCAAGCCATCACTGCTTCCCTAAATACATCCCATTCCTCCCCCACTCCCCTTACCTCCTTTCTTCTCACCTTTTTCCATTCTGTACTCAGTCTCTCCTGGTACTTCCTCACACAAGTCTCCTTCCCAAGCTCACTTACTCTCACCACTCTCTTCACCCCAACATTCTCTCTTCTTTTTTGAAAACCTTTACAAATCTTCAACGTCACCTCCACAAGATAATGATCAGACATCCCTCCAGTTGCACCTCTCAGCACATTAACTTCCAAAAGTCTCTCTTTCGCGCGCCTGTCTATTAACACGTAATCCAATGACGCTCTCTGGCAATCTCTCCTACTTACATACGTATACTTATGTATATCTCTCTTTTTAAACCAGGTTCTCCCAATCACCAGTCCTTTTTCAGCACACAAATCTACAAGCTCTTCACCATTTCCATTTACAACACTGAACACCCCATGTACACCAATCATTCCCTCAACTGCCACATTACTCACCTTTGCATTCAAATCACCCATCACTATAACCCGGGCTCGTGCATCAAAGCTACTAACACACTCACTCAGCTGCTCCCAAAACACTTGCCTCTCATGATATTTTTTCTCATGCCCAGGTGCATATGCACCAATAATCACCCATCTCTCCATCAACTTTCAGTTTTACCCATATCAATCTAGAGTTTACTTTCTTACACTCTATCACATACTCCCACCACTCCTGTTTCAGGAGTAGTGCTACGCCTTCCCTTGCTCTAGTCCTCTCACTAACGCCTGACTTACAAAATACTAGGAGATAAAATGCCGATCATGAAGTCTTTCACTAAGTCTCTCCTTTCCATCGTTTTCTGTGTATCTGTAAAGTTTTCAAGGCGTCTGTGTTACAGGTTCTGACATCCACAATCTGAGTGAGCTATCCAGTACAAGCTCTGCGAGGAGAAAACATCTTATGATATATCTTAAAATATCTTAAGACGTGGGCTGTTAGTTCACGAGCAGAAAAAACTTTGCTGACTGTCTATCTGTCTATACATATACATCATAAAGACAAATGAAATGCATGGACAGGAAAAATATATATCTATTATAATTAGTCGCTGTCTCCCGCGTTAGCGAGGTAACGCAAGAAAACAGAAGAAAGAAAGGCCCAACCCATCCACATACACATGTATATACATACATGTCCACACACGCACATATACATACCTATACATTTCAACGTATGCATAAACATACATACACAGAAATATACATATATACACATGTACATAATTCATTCTTCTTGCCTTTATTCATTCCCGTCACCACCCCGTCACACATCAAAAGATAACCCCCTCCCCTGCAACCTCGCGAAGTAGTGCTAAGAAACGAAAACTAAGGCCACAATCGTTCACACTCAGTCTCTAGTTGTCATGTATAAGGCACCGAAACCACAGCTCCCTTTCCAAATCCAAGCCCCGCAAAACTTTCCATGGTTTATCCCAGACGCTTCATATGCCCTGATTCAAACCATTGACAGCACCTCGACCCTGGTATAAAACATCGTTCAAATTCACTCTATTCCTTGCACGCCTTTCAGGCCCCGATCGCTCAAAATCTTTTTCACTCCATCTCTCTACCTCCAGTTTGGTCTCCCACTTCTCGTTCCCTCCACCTCTGACACGTATATCCTCTCTGTCAATCTTTCCTCACTCATTCTCTCCATATGACCAAACCATTTCAAAACACCCTCTTCTACTCTCTCAACAACACTATTTTTATTACCACACATCTCTCTTACCCTAACATTACTTACACGATAAAACCACCTCACACCATATATTGTCCTCGAACATCTCATTTCCAACACATCCACCCTCCTCCGCATAACTCTATCTATAACCCAAGCCTTGCAACCATATAACATTGTTGAAACCACTATTCCTTCAAACTTACCCATTTTTGCTTTCCGAGATAATGTTCTTGCCTTCTACACATTTTTCAACGCATCCAGAACTTTCGCCCCCTCCCCCACCCTATGACTCACTTCCGCTTCCAAGGTTCCATCCGCTGCCAAATCCACTCCAAGATATCTAAAACATTTCATTTCCTCCAGTTTTTCTCCATTCAAACTTACCTCCCAATTGACCTATCCCTCAGCCCTACTGTACCTAATAACCTTGCTCCTATTTACATTTACTCCCAGCATTCTTCTTTCACACACTTTATAAACTCAGTCACCAGATTCTGCAGTTTCTCACATGAATCAGCCACCAGCGATGTATCATCAGCGAACAACAACTGACTCACTTCCCAAGCTCTCTCATCCACAACAGACTGCATACTTGCCCCACTTTCCAAAACTCTTGCATTCACCTCCCTAACAACCCCATCCATAAACAAATTAAACAACCATGGAGACATCACACACCCCTGCCGCAAACCTACATTCACTGAGAACCAATCACTTTCCTCTCTTCCTACTCGTACACATGCTTTACATCCTCGATAAAAACTTTTCACTGCTTCTAACAACCTGCCTCCCACATCATATATTCTTAATACCTTAAACAGAGCATCTCTATCAGCTCTATTATATGCGTTCTCCAGATCAATAAATGTTACATGCAGATCCATTTGCTTTTCTAAGTATTTCTCATATATATTCTTCAAAGCAAACACCTGATCCACACATCCTTTACCAGTTCTGAAACCACACTGCTCTTCCCCTATCTGATGCTCTGTACATGTCTTCATCCTTCTCAATCAATACCCTCCCATATAATTTCCCAGGAATACTCAACAAACTTATACCTCTGTAATTTGAGCACTCACTTTTATCCCCTTTGCCTTTGTAAAAATGGCACTATGTAAGCATTCCGCCAATCCTCAGGCACCTCACCATGATTCATACATACACTAAGTATCCTTACCATCTGGTCAACAACACAGTCACCCCCTTTTTTAATAAATTCCACTGCAATACCATCGAAACACGCTGCCTTGCCAGCTTTCATCTTCTGCAAAGCTTTTACTACCTCTTCTCTGTTTACCAAATCATTCTCCCATATTTTATACATCTCCCACTCATTTGCACCATTTCCCTGCAAAAATCGTCCAAATGCCTATCTCTTCTCTTTCACTAATAATCTTACTTCTTCATCCTACCACTCACTACCCTTTCTAATCTGCCCACCTCCCACGCCTCTCATGCCACAAGCATCTTTTGCGCAAGCCATTACTGCTTCCTTAAATACATTCTATTCCTCCCCCACTCCCCTTACGTCCCTTGCTCTCACCTTTTTCCATTCTGCACTCAGTCTCTCCTGGTACTTCCTCACACGAGTCTCCTTCCCAAGCTCACGTACTCTCACCACTCTCTTCACCCCCAACATTCACTCTTCTTTTCTGAAAACCTCTACAAATCTTCACCTTCTCCTCCAGAAGATAATGACCAGACATCTCTCCAGTTCCACCTCTCGACATATTAACATCCAAAAGTCTCTCTTTCGCGCGCCTATCAATTAACACGTAATCCAATAACACTCTCTGGCGATCTCTCCTACTTACATAGTATACTTATGTATATCTCTCTTTTTAAACCAAGTATTCCCAATCACCGGTCCTTTTTCAGCACACAAATCTACAAGCTCTTCATTTCGATTTACAACACTGAACACCCCATATACACCAATTATTCCCTCAATTGCTATATTACTCACCTTTGCATTCAAATCACCTATCACTTTAACCCAGTCTCGTGCATCAAAACTACTAACACACTCACTCAGCTGCGCCCAAAACACTTGCCTCTCATGATCTTTCTTCTTATGCCAAGGTGCATAGGCACCAATAATCACCCATCTCTCCATCCACTTTCAGTTTTACCCATATCAATATAGAGTCTACTTTCGTACACTCCATCACATACTCCCACCACTCCTGTTTCAGGGGTAGTGCTACTCCTTTCCTTGCTCTTGTCCTTTCACCAACCCCTGACTTTACTCCCAAAACCTTCCCAAACCACTCGTCCCCTTTACCCTTGAGCTTTGTTTCACTCAGAGACAAAATATCCAGGTTTCTTTCCTCAAACATACTACCTATCTCTCCTTTTTTCTCATCTTGGTTACATAACACATATTTAGACACCCCAATCTCAGCCTTCGAGGAGGATGAGCACTACCCACGTGACTCCTTCTTCTGTTTCCCATTTAAGAAAGTTAAAATATAAGGAGGGGAGGGTTTCTAGCCCCTGATCCCGTCCCTTTAGTCGCCTTCTATGACACGTGAGGAATGCGTTGGAAGTATTCTTTATCCCCTATCCCCAGGGATAATATATATATATATATATATATATATATATATATATATATATATATATATATATATATATATATATATATATGTATATATATTATCCCTGGGGATATGGGATTAAGAATACTTCCCACATATTCCCTGCGTGTCGTAGAAGGCGACTAAAAGGGGAGGGAGCGGGGGGCTGGAAATCCTCCCCTCTCATTTTTTTTTTTAATTTTCCAAAAGAAGGAACAGAGGGGGCCAGGTGAGGATATTCCAAAAAAGGCCCAGTCATCTGTTCTTAACGCTACCTCGCTAACGCGGGAAATGGCAAATAGTTTAAAAGAAAAAGAAAAAAAAAAAAAAAAAAAATATATATATATATATATATATATATATATATATATATATATATATATATATATATATATATATATATATATATATATATATATATATAATATTATTCATTATTATTTTGCTTTGTCGCTGTCTCCCGCGTTTGCGAGGTAGCGCAAGGAAACAGACGAAAGAAATGGCCCAACCCACCCCCATACACATGTATATATATACACGTCCACACACGCAAATATACATACCTACACAGCTTTCCATGGTTTACCCCAGACGCTTCACATGCCCTGATTCAATCCACTGACAGCACGTCAACCCCGGTATACCACATCGATCCAATTCACTCTAGTCCTTGCCCTCCTTTCACCCTCCTGCATGTTCAGGCCCCGATCACACAAAATCTTTTTCACTCCATCTTTCCACCTCCAATTTGGTCTCCCACTTCTCCTCGTTCCCTCCATCTCTGACACATATATCCTCTTGGTCAATCTTTCCTCACTCATTCTCTCCATGTGCCCAAACCATTTCAAAACACCCTCTTCTGCTCTCTCAACCACGCTCTTTTTATTTCCACACATCTCTCTTACCCTTACGTTACTTACTCGATCAAACCACCTCACACCACACATTGTCCTCAAACATCTCACTTCTAGCACATCCACCCTCCTGCGCACAACTCTACCCATAGCCCACGCCTCGCAACCATACAACATTGTTGCAACCACTATTCCTTCAAACATACCCATTTTTGCTTTCCGAGATAATGTTCTCGACTTCCACACATTCTTCAAGGCTCCCAGAATTTTCGCCCCCCTCCCCCACCCTATGATCCACTTCCGCTTCCTTGGTTCGATCCGCTGCCAGATCCACTCCCAGATATCTAAAACACTTTACTTCCTACAGTTTTTCTCCATTCAAACTTACCTCCCAATTGACTTGACCCTCAACCCTACTGTACCTAATAACCTTGCTCTTATTCACATTTACTCTTAACTTTCTTCTTTCACACACTTCACCAAACTCAGTCACCAGCTTCTGCAGTTTCTCACATGAATCAGCCACCAGCGCTGTATCATCAGCGAACAACAACTGACTCACTTCCAAAGCTCTCTCATCCACAACAGACTTCATACTTGCCCCTCTTTCCAAAACTCTTGCATTCACCTCCCTAACAACCCCATCCATAAACAAGTTAAACAACCATGGAGACATCACACACCCCTGCCGCAAACCTACATTCACTGAGAACCAATCACTTTCCTCTCTTCCTACACGTACACATGCCTTACATCCTCGATAAAAACTTTTCACTGCTTCTAACAACTAGCCTCCCACACCATATATTCTTAATACCTTCCACAGAGCATCTCTATCAACTCTATCATATGCCTTCTCCAGATCCATAAATGCTACATACAAATCCATTTGCTTTTCTAAGTATTTCTCACATACATTCTTCAAAGCAAACACCTGATCAACACATCCTCTACCACTTCTGAAACCACACTGCTCTTCCCCAATCTGATGCTCTGTACATGCCTTCACCCTCTCAATCAATACCCTCCCATATAATTTACCAGGAATACTCAACAAAATTATACCTCTGAAATTTGAGCACTCACTCTTATCCCCTTTGCCTTTGTACAATGGCACTATGCACGCATTCCGCCAATCCTCAGGCACCTCACCATGAGTCATACATACATTAAATAACCTTACCAACCAGTCAATAATACAGTCACCCTCTTTTTTAATAAATTCCACTGCAACACCAACCAAACCTGCTGCCTTGCCGGCTTTCATCTTCCGCAAAGCTTTTACTACCTCTTCTCTGTTTACCAAATCATTTTCCCTAACCCTCTCACTTTGCACACCACCTCGACCAAAACACCCTATACTGCCCTCATCATAAAAACCATTCAAAAAACCTTTCAAAATCCATTTCCATCCCCTTCTCAAATCACCACTACTTGATAAACCTCCCCACGGGCCCCCCTTCACTAAATTTCCCCAATTTTGTCCCTTTTTTTCGCACTTTATTTACCCCCTTTCCCAAGAAATTTTTTTTTTTCCCCCCAAAAAATTTTTTGACCCCTTTTAACCCAAACTCTTTTGTGCCTTTTTTTCACCTTTTGCACCACCCCTTGACCTCATTTTTTAAATTTATAAACCCCATAGGGATTTTTTTGAAAAATTTTCCAAAATTTGTTTTTCCTCTTTTATTTTTTTAATTTATTTTTACCAAATCATACCCTTTTTTCAAACCCCTCCCAATCTTCCATGCCAACATTTTTTTGGAAACCCCTTTATAATCCAAAATTTACATCCCTTTCCCCCCACCATTTTCCCCTACTTCCTTTTCTCACCTTTTTCCATTCTTTCTAATCTCTCCGGGTTTAATTTCCCTTCCCCCAATTTCCCTTCCCAAATCATTTACCTAAACCCCTTTTCCCCCCAAAACATTAACCCCTTTTTTCTGAAAAAACAAATTTTTCTTTTTGAAAAATAATTTTTTTAAAAGCCCCCACTTTGCCCCTTCCCCACCCTTTTTAACTTCCAAATTTTTTGGGGTTTTTTTAAAAAGAAACCCAAAAACCCTCGGCCACCCTTTCTAACTTAAACATATTTAAAATGTTTATCTCGTTTTTTAAAAACCAAATTTTCCCAAAACAAAACCCTTTTTCAGCAAAAAAAATTTAAAAGCTCTTCCCCATTTCCATTTACAACACTGAACACCCCATTTTTTACCAAGTTTTCCCCTCAACTAAACATTACTCATCTTTGCTTTCCAAATCACCCTCACTATAAACCGGGTCTCGTGCATCAAAACCACTAACACAGTAAATTCAGCTGCTCCCAAAACATTGCCTCTGATGACTTTTTTCTCATGCCCAGGGGCATTTTGCACCAAAATCACCCATCTCTCTCCATCAACTTTCATTTTACCTTTATTAATGGGAGAATTTATTTTCTTACTTCTACCCCAATATTTCCCAAAACCCTGTTTCAGGAGTATGCTACTCCCCCCCTTGCCTTTTCTTCACAAACCCCCCTGATTTTTAATTTCCCAAACTTTCCCAAAACCATTTTCCCCCTTTTTTCCCTTGAGCTTCTTTCCCACTCGAGCCAAAACATCCGGGTTTCCTTTCCTCAAACTTCTCCTATCTCTCCTTTTTTACACCCTTGGTTAAATCCACACAAAAATTTAGACACCCCCATCTTGGGGGAAAAAGAATACTTCCCAGTTTTTCCCTGGGGGTGTCTAAAGGGCAAAAAAGGGGAAAGGGAAGGGGGGGGGTACAAACCCTCCCCTCCTTTTTTTTTTTTTTTTTTTAATTTTTCCCAAAAAAGGAACAGAAAAGGGGGGCCGGGTGGGGATTTTCCCTTTCCAAGGGCCAAGTTCTCTTTTTTCATAACCTACCCTCGCTATGCGGGAAATAGGGGAAGGGGTTGAAAAAAAAAAAAAAAAAAAAATTTTTCACTTTTTCAAAAAGGGGGAAACAAAAAGGGAGTCACGGGGGGGAGTGTCATCCCCCGAAGGGCTCAGTTTGGGGGTGCCCAAAATTTGGTGGGGATGAAACCAAAGAGAAAAAAGGAAGATGGAAGCTTTTTTAAAGGAAAAAGAACCTGGATTTTTTGGTCTGATGAAACGAAGCTCAAGGGAAAAAAAAGGGGGGGGAGGGGGTTTTGGGAATTTTTTGGAGTAAAAGCGGGGGTTTGGTAAAAGGGGAACAAGAGCAAAGGAAGGAGTGGGCCCTACCCCCTGAAGCAGGAGTGGGGGATAAAATTTTATAGAGTTTTAAAAAGTAAAATCTAGATTGATAAAGGTAAAACTAAAATGGATTGACAGAGATGGGGGATTTTTTGGTTTCAATGCACCTTTGGGCCCTGAAAAAAAGATCATGACAGGGAAGGGGTTTTTGGGGAAAAACTGAAGGTGTGTTAACTTTGATTTCACAGAAACCGGGGTTTTTGTGATGGGTGATTTGAATGCAAAAGGGGGATTTAAAATGGGGAGTTTATGGTACAAAGGGGTTTCATGGGGGGTTCATTTTTTGTAAAAAGGAAAAGGTGGGGAAAATCCTTTTGATTTGGGGGGCTTGAAAAAAAGGGCTGGTGAATTTGGGGAAAACCCGGTTTAAAAAAAGAGAAAATTTCATAAGTATTTCGTATGTAATAGGAAAAATGGCCAGAGAGCGTTTTTGGATTTGTGTTTTAAATTTTTGGGCGGGGGAAAGAAGACTTTGGATGTTAATTTTCGAGGACGAGCAATGGGGGGATGTCTGACCCCTTATCTTCTGGAGGCGGAAAATGAAAATTTTTTAAAAGGTTTAAAAAAGAAGAGAAAATGTTGGGGTGAAGAGAGTGGTGAGAGTAAGTGGCTCGGAAAAGGGGACTTGTTTTGAAGGGAAGTACCAGGAGAGATTGATTCAGAAGGCCCAAAAAAAAGGGGGGGAGCAAATGGGCTTTAAGGGGGGTAGGGAAAGGAAAAGGGTGTAACTAGAAAAGCAGTTTGGCCTTGCGGGGGGAAAAGGGGAAAGCCTGTTGAATTTGGGGAAAGGGGGGGTGGGGGGGGGGCGGGGTTTAAAAGGGGAAAAAGTTGGGAGGGGGGTTAGGGAAGAAGTTTTGATTTTTAGTTTAAAAGAAAAGAGGGAAATTTTGGGCGATTTTTTTTCAGGGAATATTGCAAATGACTGGGGGGGTGGGATAAAAAAAAAAAGGAGGGAGGTCAAGAGAAAGGGCAAGATGTGAAAAAAGGGCAAAAAGAGAGGGTTGGGGTTAGAGGGGAAAAACAAAAATTTTTTAGGGAAAAAAAAGACTTCTGGAAGGGGGGGGGGGGGGGGTAAATAAAGGCAAAGAAAAAGGGGAAAAAATGGAAACATCGGGAAGGGGGGTTATGGGGGGTTACTAAAAATAGTGGTGAACTAAGAGGGAGATGATGGAAAATTTTTTTTAAAGGGTTTCTTGAATTTTGTGTAAAGATAGAGTGGCAGATATGGGGTGTTTTGGTCGAGGTGATGTGGAATGAGAGGGTTAGGGAAAAAAAATCGGGGTTAAAGGGGAGAAAGGTAGTAAAACCCTAGCGGAAGAAAAAGCGGGAAAGGGCGGCGGGTTTTGGATGGTTTTTCTGTGGAATTTTTTAAAAAAAAGAGGGTGATTGTTTTTTTTTAAACTGGGGGTGAGGATATTCCAATGTATGTATGTCTAAAGGTAAAATTCCCTAAGTTTTGGCCCAAAATTGCATGAAGGGGCCTTTGGGTACAAAGGAAAAGGGGGAAAAAAGGTGGTTTTCAAATTACAGTTTTTAATTTGGGGTTGAAATTCGTGGGAAATTAAAATGGGGTATTGATCGAGGGGGCCAAGGCTTTTTCCCGGGAGCAACAGTTTGGGGGGGGGGGGGGGGGGACCCGTGGGGTTTCTAAAGGGGTTTAAAATTGTGGTCAGGTTTTGCTTTAAAAGAATTTTGGGGTGAAAAATACTTACAAAAGCAGAAGGGTTTTTTATTAGATTTATGGACCCGGGAGAAGGCATATCATAGAGAAAGTTTAAGATGCTCTGGGGAAAGGGTTTTTTAAAGGGAATATATGGTGGGGGGAAAAAATTGCTAGAAGGTGGAAAAGTTTTTATGGGGAGGATAAGGCATGTGCACGGTAAAAATGGGAGGAAAGTAAAGGGGTTTTTCCCGCAATGTGGGTTTTGGGCGTAAAGGGTTTGGGATTTTCCCAGGGTTTTTTTGTTTGTTTATGGATGGGGTTGGGGGAAATAAATTGGGGGGTAATTTTAAAAATGGAAAAATCTGGGGGAAGTGAAGGTTTTTTAGTTTTGGGAGTGGTTTTGGTAGGGGAGGGAACCAGGGGCGGAAGTGAGTCCGGGGGGGGGGACGAGGGGGTTTGGGGGGGGAAAAATTTTTTTGGGAAAGGGGGAATTTTGTGGGGAAAAAAATTTGGGTTTTTTTAAAGGGGGGTTTATTTTTTAGGGGATTGGGTTTTTGGGGTAGGGGGGGTTTTGGTGGGTTTTTGGGTTTGGGTTTTTGGGGAAAAAGGGGGGGTTTGGGAAGTTTTTGTTGGAAAATTGGGGAAAAAAAAGGTTGGGTTTGGGTGTGGGTGGGGGAAAAATTTTTTTTGGGGGTTTTGAAATTTTTTTTGGGTTTTGGGAACGGGGAGAAGGGGGACCAAAATTTGGGGGTCGAAGGAGGAATGAAAAGATTTGGACGATGGGGGCCGAAATAAAAGGGGGGGTAAAGGCGGAAAGGGAATAAGTAAATTTGGGAAAACGATGTGGAAATACCGGATCGACGTGTTTCCCAAGGGATATAAACCCAGGGCATGTGAAGCGCCTGAGGTAAACAGGGAAATTTTTGTGGGGCCGGGAAATGTGGAAAGGGAGTTTGGGGTTTTGCTTTAACATGACAAAGTTTGAGACTGAGGGGTGAACGAATGGGGCCTTTGTTGTTTCCTGGGCTATCTCGCGCGCCATTTGGGGGAGGGGGGGGCCATTTCAGGGGGGCGAGGTGGCGAAAGGGAAGGGATAAAGGGCAGCATGTATGAAAAATTAAAAATTTTACATTTCTGTGTAATTTTAGGGAATTTTAAAATAGGGGGGTTTTTTGTTTAAATTGTAATGGCGTTTTGGGGGAGTTTACGTATAAAATTTTTTGTAGTGGGGGTTGGGCCTTTCTTTGGGCCTTTTCCTTGGCAAAACCCCCCTAACGGGGGAGACACGTCAAAGATAAAAAATTTAAAAAAATAAAATATAATATATATATATATAATATATATAAAAATTTTTATATATATAATAATATATATATATAATTAATTTTGGGTTTTTCCTGTAAATTTTGGGTCTCATGCCAGGGGAAAATATTCATCTAAATTTTTCCATCTGAACATAATTACTAAATTTCAAGTATTAAACTTGAAATGAAAAAGAGATGTGTGGTTCCCTGCATATCTGGACAAGATATAACCAAATCAAATAATGATCTGAAATTTAGGATTTACATGAAAACAACTCACGTTAATAACTACGTCCATGCATTATTTTTTAATCACCATGAGTCTCTAAAAAATGTCAGTACTGACAAGTATAATTTCAAAAGCCCTCAAAGTATGTGACCGAGAATACTTAGATAGCGAATTGAAATAGACATGGTCTGTCGCCAAAGGTAGATGTGTTATCCATCACCCACTGAGGACAAGTGTCTCGTCAGGGCAAACAAGTCTGAAGAACATTTTAACCCTGCAATTCCACAGAAAACGTGACCCTTTGTAATCATCTTAAAACCTCTGAATAATGATGCTACTTTCAAGTACGAAACAACGGTAAGAAGTAGTCTTACAAAGATCACCCTCTGCTTAGACACTGTTGGAGGTGTATATAGCATTCCACAGTGCAGTGGTTCGCGTTGCTAACCGTGACGCAATCATGGCCTCCTGGGTTCCAGCGAAAATGTTCGAATCCTGGATATATCGTCTGTCCTTAGGACCTGGTCAATAGAATGGGAAGCTTGCTCAGGTTTATATATATATATATATATATATATATATATATATATATATATATATATATATATGGATAGGGGAGAAAGAATACTTCCCACGCATTCCCTGCTTGTCGTAGAAGGCGACTAAAAGGGGAGGGAGCGGGGGGGCTGGAAATCGTACCCTCTCGTTTTTGATTTTCCAAAAGAAAATACGTATACATACGTGTATGGGCGTATGTGTATATGAGTGTGTGTATGGGTGGATTGGTCTTTCTTCATTCTGGTTTGATCGAGTAAGTAATAATAGAGTAAGAGAGATGTAGGGTAATAAAAAGTGTGGTTGAGAGAGCAGAAGAGGGTGTTTTGAAATGGTTTGGTCACGTGGAGAGAATGAGTGAGGAAAGATTGACCAAGAGGATATATGTTTCAGAGGTGAAGGAAACGAGAAGTGGAAGACCAAATTGGAGGAGGAAAGATGGAGAGAAAAAGATTTTGAGTGATCGGGGCCTGAACATGCAGGAGGGTGAAAGGCGTGCAAGGAATAGAGTGAATTGGAACGATGTGGTATACCGGGGTCGACGTGCTGTCAATGGATTGAACCAGGGCATGTGAAGCGCTGGGGTAAACCATGGAAAGTTTTGTGAGGCCTGGATGTGGAAAGGGAGCTGTGGTTTCGGTGCATTATACATGACAGCTAGAGACTGAGTGTGAACGAATGTGGCGTTTGTTATCTTTTCCTGGCGCTACCTCGCGCACATGCGAGGGAAGGGGGTTGTCATTTCATGTATGGTCGGGTGACGACGAGAATGAATAAAGGCAGCAATCACGAATGTAATGTGTATATATGTATATGTCTGTGTATGTTTTTTTTTTTTTTTTTTTTTATACTTTGTCGCTGTCTCCCGCGTTTGCGAGGTAGCGCAAGGAAACAGACGAAAGAAATGGCCCAACCCCCCCCCCCCATACACATGTACATACACACGTCCACACACGCAAATATACATACCTACACAGCTTTCCATGGTTTACCCCAGACGCTTCACATGCCTTGATTCACTCCACTGACAGCACGTCAACCCCTGTATACCACATCGCTCCAATTCACTCTATTCCTTGCCCTCCTTACACCCTCCTGCATGTTCAGGCCCCGATCACACAAAATCTTTTTCACTCCATCTTTCCACCTCCAATTTGGTCTCCCTCTTCTCCTCGTTCCCTCCACCTCCGACACATATATCCTCTTGGTCAATCTTTCCTCACTCATTCTCTCCATGTGCCCAAACCATTTCAAAACACCCTCTTCTGCTCTCTCAACCACGCTCTTTTTATTTCCACACATCTCTCTTACCCTTACGTTACTTACTCGATCAAACCACCTCACACCACACATTGTCCTCAAACATCTCATTTCCAGCACATCCATCCTCCTGCGCACAACTCTATCCATAGCCCACGCCTCGCAACCATACAACATTGTTGGAACCACTATTCCTTCAAACATACCCATTTTTGCTTTCCGAGATAATGTTCTCGACTTCCACACATTTTTCAAGGCTCCCAAAATTTTCGCCCCCTCCCCCACCCTATGATCCACTTCCGCTTCCATGGTGGGTGGGTTGGGCCATTCTTTAGTCTGTTTCCTTGCGCTACCTCGCTAACGCGGGATACAGCGACAAGGTATAATATATATATGAATAAAACCTCGAGGAAAATGAATCACGATTGGTTCCCAGAAGCACTTTCGTGTCATGATCACATCGTCTGTGGAGATACAAGAATGAGATATACGAGGAAGAGATGTAGCGAAGACGCCACTCTTAAACAAGAGCTACCGGTTAGATGGTGGTGTCCGGTCTGGCATCATGTCTATCATAAATTTTTCTAAATATCTGGTCGTCAGGAAAGGGAACTATTGGCAAATTTTGCCTACGATAAAACGATCCAGTTTGTGTAAACCTTCAATAATATCAATGTTACAATTCTTTGTGTATTCAATAGTAGAAGATTCAATGATATTTCTCGTGGTAAAGGAGTTACTTTTGATAACTGAATCAGCGTTACTCCAGTCAATACAATGGTCATACTTTTTACGTGACTAAAAAAAGCATTTGATTCTTCTGTTCTTATACTGTATTTATGCCGCTTAAGTCTAACATAAAGATCCTTACCAGTCTGCCCAGCATAAAACATATCACAGTTTCTACAAGGGATTGTGTAAACATAGCCCGAAGAATTTTCTGGTGAGTTTTGGATAAAAATATTCTTATAGTATTGGTATTGCTGAAGGCTACATTTACATTAAAGGATTTAAGCAACCTGGGAAGTAATGTAGAATTATAACTAAAAGGGAGAACTAAAATATTCTTGGTATCAAGGGGAGGTTTGGGTTTAATTCTCCAAAATGATTTCTTTGCCAACTTCAGAGATTTACCAGTGAAAGAGCTAGGAGACTTTAACTTGGATCCAATAGAATATATCTTCTCAAACTCATCATCAATATATTCCGGACTGCATATACGTTATGCCCTAAGAAGTATCGACTGAAATGATGAAAGTTTAAGTCTGTCCTGTTAGGATGAGTAATAATGAATATATGAAGATACTTTGGTGGGTTTTCTGCTTATGTTAAACATGTTTCTATCCCTATGGATTATACAATCTGAAAATGGTAACATAAAATTATTTTCCACTTCCACAGTAAATTTGATAGAAGGTATTAATTGTTAAGTAAGGGGAGAAATGTTTGTAAATTTTCGATTGTTGGCCAAACACAAAGTACATAATCTACATAACTAAACCAAATTGATTTAGAGGGTAATACATCCCTTAATAATTCTGTTTCAAATAATTCCATATCAAGAATACTTAATACTGGAGAAAGAGGGTTATCCATAGCCATACCAAATTTTTTAGCATATTCTCCATTAAACTGAAATACACAGTCTTTTATTCAATAACCACAGAATCTGACACAAGTAAATCAACATTATCCATGATAACAACCAGATGTTCTAAGAAGTCATCAACTGGAACTTCTTTGAGCAAGAATGAAACATCAAAACTTACCAGTTTGAAAACAAAATCAACATGGATATCATTAAGCTTGTACACTAAATCTACATTGTTCATGATATTAGAATTTGACATCTTACCCACTAAAGGACTTAATACAGAAACTAACAACTCTGATCATTCATATGTGATGGAGGCCACTTGAACTCACTATGGGTCTTGCTGGAAAGTTTGGCTGATGTGTTTTCATAAGTCCATACATATATGGTAATGAAGGGGACAATGATGAAAATCTGTTGATGAGAGAACTATTACCTTTCAGAAACAACTTCAGTTCTTTATCAAAGTGACAATTAATTACTTCTAGGGGATTTCTACCGAGTTTAAAGTATGTTGTATCATCACATAAATTATTCATTTTTCATGAGCAATTAACTTTGTCCATAATCACAACTGTGTTAGCTTTATCCGCTTTAATAATATGTATATCATTATCAAATAGTTTGTTTAATCATGGGAAAAACTATGATCATTGTAGTGACTGCAGTAATGCCATCTCAATTATTAACTCTAACTCCAGTACCACGAGAAATATCACTGAACCTTCTCTTATTAAATACACAAAAAATTTTAACATTAATATTAGTGAAGGTCTATACAAACTGGATAGCTTCTTTGTCGTAAGCAAAATTTGTGAACATTTTCCTTTCCTGTCCATATCATAAAATTTTATGACAGACACGATGCCAGACCCGAACACCACCATCCGGTAACGCTTGTTTACCAAAGGCGTCTTAGCTACGTCTCCTCCTTGTATATCAACTGACTGTTCTACGTCTTCCATCTCATTCTTGTATCTCTCTCGACAATGTGATCATTACATGAATGTGCACTTGGGAACTTATCGTGTTTCACTTCCTCGTACTTTTATGCATATACTAGAACACGCGCACCGCTGACCTTTTAAAATATGTGTGTGTGTGTGTGTTTGTGCGGTTTCAGAAGTGGTAGAGGATGTGTGGATCAGGTGTTTGCTTTGAAGAATGTATGTGAGAAATACTTAGAAAAGCAAATGGATTTGTATGTAGCATTTATGGATCTGGAGAAGGCATATGATAGAGTTGATAGAGATGCTCTGTGGAAGGTATTAAGAATATATGGTGTGGGAGGCAAGTTGTTAGAAGCAGTGAAAAGTTTTTATCGAGGATGTAAGGCATGTGTACGTGTAGGAAGAGAGGAAAGTGATTGGTTCTCAGTGAATGTAGGTTTGCGGCAGGGGTGTGTGATGTCTCCATGGTTGTTTAATTTGTTTATGGATGGGGTTGTAAGGGAGGTAAATGCAAGAGTCCTGGAAAGAGGGGCAAGTATGAAGTCTGTTGGGGATGAGAGAGCTTGGCAAGTGAGTCAGTTGTTGTTCGCTGATGATACAGCGCTGGTGGCTGATTCATGTGAGAAACTGCAGAAGCTGGTGACTGAGTTTGGTAAAGTGTGTGGAAGAAGAAAGTTGAGAGTAAATGTGAATAAGAGCAAGGTTATTAGGTACAGTAGGGGTGAGGGTCAAGTCAATTGGGAGGTGAGTTTGAATGGAGAAAAACTGGAGGAAGTGAAGTGTTTTAGATATCTGGGAGTGGATCTGTCAGCGGATGGAACCATGGAAGCGGAAGTGGATCATAGGGTGGGGGAGGGGGCGAAAATTTTGGGAGCCTTGAAAAATGTGTGGAAGTCGAGAACACTATCTCGGAAAGCAAAAATGGGTATGTTTGAGGGAATAGTGGTTCCAACAATGTTGTATGGTTGCGAGGCGTGGGCTATGGATAGAGATGTGCGCAGGAGGATGGATGTGCTGGAAATGAGATGTTTGAGGACAATGTGTGGTGTGAGGTGGTTTGATCGAGTAAGTAACGTAAGGGTAAGAGAGATGTGTGGAAATAAAAAGAGCGTGGTTGAGAGAGCAGAAGAGGGTGTTTTGAAATGGTTTGGGCACATGGAGAGAATGAGTGAGGAGAGATTGACCAAGAGGATATATGTGTCGGAGGTGGAGGGAACGAGGAGAAGAGGGAGACCAAATTGGAGGTGGAAAGATGGAGTGAAAAAGATTTTGTGTGATCGGGGCCTGAACATGCAGGAGGGTGAAAGGAGGGCAAGAAATAGAGTGAATTGGAGTCATGTGGTATACAGGGGTTGACGTGCTGTCAGTGGATTGAAGCAAGGCATGTGAAGCGTCTGGGGTAAACCATGGAAAGCTGTGTAGGTATGTATATTTGCGTGTGTGGACGTGTGTATGTACATGTGTATGGGGGGGGGGGGGGGTTGGGCCATTTCTTTCGTCTGTTTCCTTGCGCTACCTCGCAAACGCGGGAGACAGCGACAAAGTATAAAAAAAAAAAAAAAAAAAAAAAAAAAAAAAAAAAAATATATATATATATATATATATATATATATATATATATATATATATATATATATATATATATATATATATATATATTCATTTATTTATCCCTGGGGATAAGGGAGAAAGAATACTTCCCACGTATTTCCTGCGTGTCGTAGAAGACGACTACAAGGGGAGGGAGCTGGGGGCTGGAAATCCTCCCGTCTCTTTTTTTTTTAATTTTTACAAAAGAAGGAACAGAGAGGGGGGCCAGGTGAGGATATTCCCTCAAAGGTCCAGTCCTCTGTTCTTAGCGTTACATCGCTAACGCGGGAAATGGCGTATAGTAAAAAAAAAAAAAAATATATATATATATATATATATATATATATATATATATATATATATATATATATATATATATATATATATATATATATATATATATTGTCATGAAGAGTGGTGAAAGTGAGCTGGGGAAGGAGACTTGTGTGAGGAAGTACCAGGAGAGATTGAGTGCAGAATGGAAAAAGGTGAAAGCAAATGACGGAAGGGGAGTGGGGGAGGAATGGAATGTATTTAGAGAAGCAGTGATGGCTTGCGCAAAAGATGCTTTTGGCATGAGAAAGGCGGGAGGTGGGCAGGTTAGAAAGGGTAGTGAGTAGTAGGATGAAGAAGTAAGATTGTTAGTAAAAGAGAAGAGAGAGGCGTTTAGACGGTTTTTGCAGGGAAGTAGTGCGAATGACTGGAAGTTGTATAAAAGAAAGAGGCAGGAGGACAAGAAAAAGAGGTGAAAAAGAGAGCAAATGAGAGTTGGGGGTGAGAGCATCATTAAATTTTAGGAAGAATAAAAAGATACTTTGGAAGGAGGTAAATAAAGTGCGTAAGGCAAGAGAACAAATAGGGACATCGGTGAAGGGGGATAATGGGAGGTAATAACAAGTAGTAGTGAAGTGAGAAGGAGATGGAGTGAGCATTTTGAAGGTCTGTTGAATGTGTTTGATGATAGAGTGGCAGATATAGAGTGTTTTGGTCGAGGTGGTGCGTGTAGTGAGAGGGTCAGGAAGAATGATTTGGTAAACAGATAAGAGGTTGTGAAAGCTTTGCGGAAGATGAAAGCAGGCAAGACGGCGGGTTTGGGTGGTATTGCAGTGGAACTTATTAGAAAAGGGGTTGACTGTGTTGCTGACTGGTTGGTAAGGATATTCAATTATATATGGCTCATGGTTCAGTGCCTGAGGATTGGCGGAATGTACAAAGGTAAAGGGGATATAGGTGAGTGTTCAAATTACAGAGGTATAAGTTTATTGAGTATTCCTGGGAAGTTATGTGGGAGGGTACTGTGAGAGGATAAAGGCATGTACAGATCATCAGACTGGGGAAGAGCAGTGTGGTTTCAGAAGTGGTAGAGGATGTGTGGATCAGGTGTTTGCTTTAAAGAATGTATGTGAAAAATATTTAGAAAAACTGATGGATTTGTATGTGGCATTTATGGATCTGGAGAAGGCATATGATAGAGTAGACAGAGATGCTTTGTGGAAGGTATTAAGAGTATATGATGTGGGAGGTAAGTTGCTAGAAGCAATGAAAAGTTTTTATCAAAGATGTAAGGCATGTGTACGAGTAGGAACAGAGGAAAGTGATTAGTTCCCAGCGAATGTCGGTTTGCGGAAGGGGTGCGTGATGTCTCCATGGCTGCTAAATTTGTTTATGGATGGAGTAGTTAGGGAGGTGAATGCAAGAGTTTTGGAGAGATGGGCAAGAATGCAGTCTGTTGTGGATGAGAGAGCTTGGGAAGTGAGTCAGTTGTTGTTCGCTAATGATACAGCGTTGGTGGCTGATTGGGATGAGAAACTGCAGAAGTTGGTAACTGAATTTGGTAAAGTGTGTGAAAAAGAAAGCTGAGTGAATGTGAATAAGGGTTGAGGGACAAGTTAATTGGGAGGTAAGTTTGAAAGGAGAAAAACTGGAGGAAGTGAAGTGTTTTACATATCTGGGAGTGGATCTAGCAGCGGATGGAACCATGGTAGCGGAAGTGTCATAGGGTGGAGGAGGGGGCGAAGGTTTTGGAAGCGTTGATGAACGTATGGAAGGCGAGAACGTTATCTTGAAGAGCAAAAATGAGTATGTTTGAAGGAATAGTGGTTCCAACAATGTTGTATGGTTGCAAGGCAGGAGTTATAGATAGGGTTGTGCGGAGGAGAGTGGATGAGTTGGAAATGAAATGTTTGAGGACAATATGTGGTGCAAGGTGGTTTGATCGAGTAAGTAATGAAAAGATAAAAGAGATGTGTGGTAATAAAAAGAGTGTGGTTGAGAGAGCAGAAGAGAGTGTATTGAAATGGTTTGGTCACATGGAGAGAATGTGCAAGGAATAGAATGAATTGAAACGATGTGGTATAACGGGGTTGACGTGCTGTCAATGAATTGAACCAGGGCATGTGAAGCGTCTGGGTTAAACCATAGAAAGTTTTGTGGAGCCTGGATGTGGAAAGGGAGCTGTCGTTTCGGTGCATTACACATGACACCTAGAGACAGTGTGAATGAATGTGGTCCTTGTTGTCTTTTCCTAGCGCTACATCGTGCGCGCGCGGGGGGAGGGGGTTGTCATTTCATGTGTGACGGGATGCAACGAGAATGGATGAAGGCAGCAAGTATGAATTGGTACATGTGTATATATGTATAAGTCTGTAAGTATATGTATGTATACGTTGAAATACATACGTATGTATATGTGCGTGCACAGATGTTTCTGTATACACATGTATATGTGGGTGGGTTAGGAAATTCTTTCATCTGTTCCCTTGCCCAATCTCGCTAACGCGCGAGACAGCAACAAACTATTACAAAAAAAATAATCATAATATCCCTGGGGATAGGGTAAAAAGAATACTTCCCACGCATTCCTCACGTGTCGTAGAAGGCGTCTATAGGGGACGGGAACGGGGGGTCAGAGGCCCTCCCCTCATTGTATATTTACTTTATAAAAGGGGAAACCGAAGAAGGAGTCACGCGCGGTATGCTCATCCTCCTCGAAGGCTCAGATTGGGGTGTCTAAATGTGTGTGGATGTAACCAAGATGAGATAAAAGGAGAGATAGGTAGTATGTTTGAGGAAAGGAACCTGGATGTTTTGGCTCTGAATGAATCGAAGCTCAAGGGTAAAGGGGAAGAGTGGTTTGGGAATGTCTTGGGAGTGAAGTCAAGGGTTAGTGAGAAGACAAGAGCAAGGGAAGGAGTAGCACTACTCCTGAAACAGGAGTGGTGGGAGTATGTGATAGAGTGTAAGAAAGTAAACTCTAGATTCATATGGGTAAAACTGAAAGTGGATGGAGAGAGATGGGTGATTATTGGTGCATATGCACCTGGGCATGAGAAGAAAGATCATGAGAGGCAAGTGTTTTGGGAGCAGCTGAATGTGTTAGTGGTTTTGATGCACAAGACCGGGTTATAGTGATGGGTGATTTGAATGCAAAGGTGAGTAATGTGGCAGTTGAGGGAATAATTGGAATACATGGGGTGTTCAGTGGTATAAATGGAAATGGTGAAGAGATTCTAGATTTGTGTGCTGAAAAAGGACTGGTGATTGGGAATACCTGGTTTCAAAAGAGAGACATACATAAGTATACGTAGTAAGTAGGAGAGATGGCCAAAGAGCGTTATTGGATTACGTGTTAATTGATAGGCGCGTGAAAGAGAGACTTTTGGATGTTAATGTGCTGAGAGGTGCAACTGGAGGGATGTCTGATCATTATCTTGTGGAGGCGAAGGTGAAGGTTTGTAGAGGTTTTCAGAAAAGAAGAGAGAATGTTGGGGTGAAGAAAATGGTGAGAGTAAGTGAGCTTGGGAAGGAGACTTGTGTGAGGAAGTACCAAGAGAGACTGAGTACAGAATGGAAAAAGGTGAGAACCAAGGAGGTAAGGGGAGTGAGGGAGGAATGGGATGTATTTAGGCAATCAGTGATGGATTGCGCAAAAGATGTTTGTGGCATGATACCCGTGGGAGGTGGGCACATTAGAAAGGGTAGTGAGTGGTGGGATGAAGAAGTAAGATTATTAATGAAAGAAAAGAGAGAGGCATTTGGACGATTTTTGCAAGGAAATAATGCAAATGAGTGGGAGATGTATAAAAGAAAGAGGTAGGAGGTCAAAAGAAAGGAGCAAGAGTTGAAAAAGAGGGCAAATGAGAGTTGGGGTGAGAGAGTATCATTATATTTTAGGGTGAATAAAAAGATGTTTTGCAAGGAGGTAAATAAAGTGCGTAAGACAAGGGAATAAATGGGAACTTCAATGAAGGGGGCTAATGGGGAGGTGATAACAAGTAGTGGTGATGTGAGAAGGAGATGGAGTGAGTTTTTTGAAGTGAAGTTTGTTGAATGTGTTTGATGATAGAGTGGCAGATATAGGGTGTTTTGGTCGAGGTGGTGTGCAAAGTGAGAGGGTTAGGGAAATTGATTTGGTAAACAGAGAAGAGGTAGTAAAAGCTTTGCGGAAGATGAAAACCGACAAGGCAGCGGGTTTGGATGGCATTGCAGTGGAATTTATTAAAAAAGGGGGGTGACTGTATTGTTGACTGGTTGGTAAGGTTATTTAATGCATGTATGATTCATGGTGAGGTGCCTGAGGATTGACGGAATGCTTGCATAGTGCCATTGTACAAAGGCAAAGGGGACAAAGGTGAGTGCTCAAATTACAGATGTAAAAGTTTGTTGAGTATTCCTGGGAAATTATATGGGAGGGTATTGATTGAGAGGGTGAGGGCATGTACAGAGCATCAGATTGGGGAAGAGCAGTGTGGTTTCCGAAGTGGTAGAGGATGTATGGATCAGGTGTTTGCTTTGAAGAATGTATGTGAGAAATACTTAGAAAAGCAAATGGATTTGTATGTAGCATTTATGGATCTGGAGAAGGCATATGATAGAGTTGATAGAGATGCTCTGTGGAAGATATCAAGAATATATGGTGTGGGAGGCAAGTTGTTAGAAGCAGTGAAAAGTTTTTATCGAGGATGTAAGGCATGTGTACGTGTAGGAAGAGAGGAAAGTGATTGGTTCTCAGTGAATGTAGGTCTGCGGCAGGGGTGTGTGATGTCTCCATGGTTGTTTAATTTGTTTATGGATGGGGTTGTTAGGGAGGTGAATGCAAGAGTTTTGGAAAGAGGGGCAAGTATGAAGTCTGTTGGGGATGAGAGAGCTTGGCAAGTGAGTCAGTTGTTGTTCGCTGATGATACAGCGCTGGTGGCTGATTCATGTGAGAAACTGCAGAAGCTGGTGACTGAATTTGGTAAAGTGTGTGAAAGAAGAAAGTTAAGAGTAAATGTCAATAAGAGCAAGGTTATTAGGTACAGTAGGGTTGAGGGTCAAGTGAACTGGGAGGTAAGTTATATGGAGAAAAACTGGAGGAAGTAAAGTGTTTTAGATATCTGGGAGTGGATCTAGCAGCGGATAGAACCATGGAAGCGGAAGTGAATCATAGGGTGGGGGAGGGGGCGAAAATTCTGGGAGCCTTGAAGAATGTGCAAGTCGAGGACATTATCTCCGAAAGCAAAAATGGTTATGTTGGAAGGAATAGTGGTTCCAACAATGTTGTATGGTTGCGAGGCGTGGGCTATGGATAGAGTTGTGCGCAGGAGGGTGGACGTGCTGGAAATGAGATGTTTGAGGACAATGTGTGCTGTGAGGTGGCTTGATCGAGTAAGTAATGTAAGGGTAAGAGAGATGTGTGGAAATAAAAAGAGCGTGGTTGAGAGAGCAGAAAAGGGTGTTTTGAAATGGTCTGGGCACATTGAGAGAATGAGTGAGGAAAGATTGACAAAGAGGATATATGTGTCAGAGATGGAGGGAACGAGGAGAAGTGGGAGACCAAACTGGAGATGGAAGGATGGAGTGAAAAAGATTTTGAGCGATCGGGGCCTGAACATGCAGGAGGGTGAAAGGCGTGCAAGGAATAGAGCGAATTGGATCTATGTGGTATACCGGGGTCGACGTGTTGTCAATGCACTAAATCAGGGCATGTGAAGCGTCTGGGGTAAACCATGGAAAGTTCTGTGGGGCCTGGATGTGGAAAGGGAGCTGTGGTTTCGGACATTACTGCATGACAGCTAGAGACTGAGTGTGAACGAATAGGCCTTTGTTGTCTTCTCCTAGCGCTACCTCGCACACATGAGGGGGGATGGGGATGTTATTCCACCGTGTGGCGAGGTGGCGATGGGAATGATTAAAGGCAGACAATGTGAATTCTGTGCATGTGTATATATGTATGTGTCTGTGTGTGTATATATATGTGTACATTGAGATGTATGGGTATGTATATTTGCGTGTGTGGACGTGTATGTATATACACATGAATGTATATACATGTGTAGGGGGGTGGGTTGGGCCATATCTTTCGTGTGTTTCGTTGCGCTACCTCGCAAACGCGGAAGACAGCGACAAAGCAAGATGAAATATATATATATATATATATATATATATATATATATATATATATATATATATATATATATATATTATCCCTGGGGATAGGGGAGAAAGAATACTTCCCACGTATTCCCTGCGTGTCGTAGAAGGCGACTAAAAGGGAAGGGAGCGGGGGGTCGGAAATCCTCCCCTCTCGTTTTTTTATATTTTCCAAAAGAAGGGACAGAGAAGGGGGCCAGGTGAGGATATTCCCTCAAAGGTCCAGTCCTCTGTTCTTAACGCAACCTCGCTAATGCGGGATATGGCGAATAGTATGAAAGATATATATATATACATATATATATATATATCCCTGGGGATAGGGGACAAAGAATACTTCCCACGTATTCCCTGCGTGTCGTAAAAGGCGACTAAAAGGGGAGGGAGCGGGGGGCTGGAAATCCTCCCCTCTCGTTTTTTTTTTTTTTTAATTTTCCAAAAGAAGGAACAGAGAATTGGGCCAGGTGAGGGTATTCCCTCAAAGGCCCAGTCCTCTGTTCTTAACGCTACCTCGCTAATGCGGGAAATGGCGAACGGTTTGAAAGAAAAGAAAATATATATATATATATATATATATATATATATATATATATATATATATATATATATATATATATATATATATAATATATATATATATGTATATATATATATATATATATATATATATATATATATATATATATATATATATATATATATATATATATATATATATATATACTATCCCTGGGGATAGGGGATTAAGAATACTTCCCACGCATTCCCTGCGTGTCGTAGAAGGCGACTAAAAGGGGAGGGAGCGGGGGGCTGGAAATCCTCCCCTCTCGTTTTTTTTTTTTTTTTTAATTTTCCAAAAGAAGGAACAGAGGGGGCCAGGTGAGGATATTCCAAAAAAGGCCCAGTCCTCTGTTCTTAACGCTACCTCGCTAACGCAGGAAATGGCGAATAGTTTAAAAGAAAAGATATATGTGAGAAGGAGATGGAGCGAGTATTTTGAAGGTTTGTTGAATGTGTTTGATGATAGAGTGGCAGATATAGGGTGTTTTGGTCGAGGTGGTGTGCAAAGTGAGAGGGTTAGGGAAAATGATTTGGTAAACATAGAAGAGGTACTAAAAGCTTTGCGGAAGATGAAAGCCGGCAAGGCAGCAGGTTTGGATGGTATTGCAGTGGAATTTATTAAAAAAGGGGGTGACTGTATTATTGACTGGTTGGTAAGGTTATCTAACGTATGTATGACTCATGGTGAGGTGCCTGAGGATTGGCGGAATGCGTGCATAGTGCCATTGTACAAAGGCAAAGGGGATAAGAGTGAGTGCTCAAATTACAGAGGTATAAGTTTGTTCAGTATTCCTGGTAAATTATATGGGAGGGTATTGATTGAGAGGGTGAAGGCATGTACAGAGCATCAGATTGGGGAAGAGCAGTGTGGTTTCAGAAGTGGTAGAGGATGTGTGGATCAGGTGTTTGCTTTGAAGAATGTATGTGAGAAATACTTAGAAAAGCAAAGGGATTTGTATGTAGCATTTATGGATCTGGAGAAGGCATATGATAGAGTTGATAGAGATGCTATGTGGAAGGTATTAAGAATATATGGTGTGGGAGGCAAGTTGTTAGAAGCAGTGAAAAGTTTTTATCGAGGATGTAAGGCTGTGTACGTGTAGGAAGAGAGGAAAGTGATTGGTTCTCAGTGAATGTAGGTTTGCGGCAGGGGTGTGTGATGTCTCCATGGTTGTTTAATTTGTTTATGGATGGGGTTGTTTGGGAGGTAAATGCAAGAGTTTTGGAAAGAGAGGCAAGTATGAAGTCTGTTGGGGATGAGAGAGCTTGGGAAGTGAGTCAGTTGTTGTTCGCTGATGATACAGAGCTGGTGGCTGATTCATGTGGGAAACTGCAGAAGCTGGTGACTGAGTTTGGTAAAGTGTGTGAAAGAAGAAAGTTAAGAGTAAATGTGAATAAGAGCAAGGTTATTAGGTACAGTAGGGTTGAGGGTTAAGTCAATTGGGAGGTAAGTTTGAATAAAGAAAACCTGGAGGAAGTAAAGTGTTTTAGATATCTGGGAGTGGATCTGGCAGCGGATGGAACCATGGAAGCGGAAGTGGATCATAGGGTGGGGGAGGGCGCGAAAATCCTGGGAGCCTTGAAGAATGTGTGGAAGTCGAGAACATTATCTCGTGCGGAAAGCAAAAATGGGTATGTCTGAAGGAATAGCGGTTCCAACAATGTTGTATGGTTGCGAGGCGTGGGCTATGGATAGAGTTGTGCGCAGGAGGATGGATGTGCTGGAAATGAGATGTTTGAGGACAATGTGTGGTGTGAGGTGGTTTGATCGAGTAAGTAACGTAAGGGTAAGAGAGATGTGTGGAAATAAAACGAGTGTGGTTGAGAGAGCAGAAGAGGGTGTTTTGAAATGGTTTGGGCACATGGAGAGAATGAGTGAGGAAAGATTGACCAAGAGGATATATGTGTCGGAGGTGGAGGGAACGAGGAGACGTGGGAGACCAAATTGGAGGTGGAAAGATGGAGTGAAAAAGATTTTGTGTGATCGGGGCCTGAACATGCAGGAGGGTGAAAGGAGGGCAAGGAATAGAGTGAATTGGATCGATGTGGTATACCGGGGTTGACGTGCTGTCAGTGGATTGAATCAGGGCATGTGAAGCGTCTGGGGTAAACCATGGAAAGCTGTGTAGGTATGTATATACATGTGTATGGGGGTGGGTTGGGCCATTTCTTTCGTCTGTTTCCTTGCGCTACCTCGCAAACGCGGGAGACAGCGACAAAGCAAAAAAAAAAAAAAAAAAAATAATATATATATATATATATATATATATATATATATATATATATATATATATATATATATATATAAATATATAAATATATATATATATATATATATATATATATATATATATATATATATATATATATATATATATCATACTTTGTCCCTGTTTCCCGCGATAGCGAGGTAGCGCAAGGAAACAGACGAAAGAATGGCCCAACCCACCCTCATACACATGTACGTACACACACGTCCACACACGCAAATACACATACCTATACATCTCAGCGTATACATATATATACATACAAAGAAATATACATATATAAGCATGTACATAATTCATACTGTCTCGTCTTATTCATTCCCGTCGCCACCCCGCCACACATGAAATGACAACTTCCACTCCCAGCATGTGCCCGAGGTAGCGCTAGGAAAAGACACAAAGCCCACATTCGTTCACACTCAGTCTCTAGCTGTCATGTAATAATGCACCGAAACCACAGCTCCCTTTCCACATCCATGCCCCACAGAACTTTCCATGGTTTACCCCAGACGCTTCACATGCCCTGGTTCAATACATTGACAGCACGTCGACCCCGGTATACCACATCGATCCAATTCACTCTATTCCTTCCACGCCTTTCACCCTCCTTCATGTTCAGGCCCCGATGACTCAAAAATTTTTCACTCCATCTTTCCACATCCAATTTGGTCTCCCATTTCTCCTCGTTCCCTCCACCTCTGACACATATATTCTCTTAGTCAATCTTTCCTCACTCATTCTCTCCATGTGACCAAACCATTTCAAAACACCCTTTTCTGCTCTCTCAACCACACTCTTTTTACCACCACACAGCTCTCTTTCCCTTTCATTACTTACTCGATCAAACCACCTCACACCACATATCGTCCTCAAACATCTCATTTCCAGCACATCCACCCTCCTCCGCACAACTCTATCTATAGCCCACGCCTCGCAACCATATAACATTGTTGGAACCACTATTCCTTCAAACATACCCATTTTTGCTTTCCGAGATAACGTTCTCGACTTCCACACATTTTTCAACGCTTCCAGAACTTTTGCCCCTTTCCCCACCCTATGATTCACTTCCGCTTCTATGGTTCCATCCGCTGCCAAATCCACTCCCAGATATCTAAACCACTTCACTTCCTCCGGTTTTTTTCCATTCAAACTTACCTCGAAATTGACTTGTCCCTTAACCCCACTGTAATCAATAACCTTGCCCTTATTCACATCTACTCTCAGCTTTCTTCTTTCACACACTTTACCAAACTCAGTCACCAGCTTCTGCAGTTATTAACCCGAATCAGCCACCAGCGCTGTATCATCAACGAACAACAACTGAGTCACTTCCCAAGCTCTCTCATCCACAACAGACTGCATACTTGCCCCTCTTTCCAAAAATATTGCATTTACCTCCCTAACAAACCCATCCATAAACAAATTAAACAACCATGGAGATATCACGCACCCCTGCCGCAAACCAACTTTCACTGAGAACCAATCACTTTCCTCTCTTCCTACACGCACACATCCTCGGTAAAAACCTTTCACTGCTTCTAACAACTTGCTTCCCACACCATATATTCTTAATACCTTCCAAAGAGCATCTCTATCAACTCTATCATATGCTTTCTCCAGATCCATAAATGCTACATACAAATCCATTTGTTTTTTTAACTATTTCTCACATACATTCTTCAAAGCAAACACCTCATCCACACATCCTATAGCATGGGCTATAGATAAGGTTGTGCGGAGGAGGGTGGATGTGTTGGAAATGAGATGTCTGAGGACAATATGTAGTGTGAGGTTGATTGATCGAGTTAGTAATAATAGGGTAAGAGAGATGTGTGGTAATATAAAGAGTGTGGTTGAGAGAGCAGAAAAGGGTGTACTGGAATGGTTTGGTCACATGGAGAGAATTAGTGAGGAAAGATTGACAAAGAGGATATATGTGTCAGAGGTGGAGGGAACGAGGAGAAGTGGGAGACCAAACTGGAGATGGAAGGATGGAGTGAAAAAGATTTTGAGCGATCGGGGCCTGAACATGCAGGAGGGTGAAAGGCGTGCAAGGAATAGAGCGAATTGGAACTATGTGGTATACCGAGGTGGACGTGCTGTCAATGGATCGAACCAGGCCATGTGAAGTGTCTGGGGTAAACCATGGGAAGTTTTGTGGGGTCTGGATTTGGAAAGGGAGATGTGGTTTCGGTGCATTGCACATGACAGCTAGAGACTTAGTGAGAACGAATGTGGCCTTTGTTGTCTTTACCTAGCGCTACCTCGCGCACGCGGTGGTGGTGGTGGTGGTGGTGGAGGGGGGGGGGGGGGGGGGGGGGGGGGGGGGGGGGGGGCAGAGCTGCTGCTGTTTCATGTGTGGGAGGGTGGCAACGGAAGTGGATGAAGGCAGCAAGTATGAATATGTTCATGTGTACATATGTATATGTCTGTGTATGTATATGTATGTATACGTTGAAATGTATAGGTATGTACATGTGCGTGTGTGGGCGTTTATGTATATGCATGTGTATGTCGGTGGGTTGGGCCATTCTTTCGTCTGTTTCCTTGCGCTACCTCGCTAAAGCAGGAGACAGCTACTAAGTATAATAAAATACATACATATATATATATATATATATATATATATATATATATATATATATATATATATATATATATATATATTTTTGTCGCTGTCTCCCGCGTTTGCGAGGTAGCGCAAGGAAACAGACGAAAGAAATGGCCCAACCCCCCCCATACACATGTATATACATACGTCCACACACGCAAATATACATACCTACACAGCTTTCCATGGTTTACCCCAGACGCTTCACATGCCCTGATTCAATCCACTGACAGCACGTCAACCCCGGTATACCACATCGATCCAATTCACTCTATTCCTTGCCCTCCTTTCACCCTCCTGCATGTTCAGGCCCCGATCACACAAAATCTTTTTCACTCCATCTTTCCACCTCCAATTTGGTCTCCCACGTCTCCTCGTTCCCTCCACCTCCGACACATATATCCTCTTGGTCAATCTTTCCTCACTCATTCTCTCCATGTGCCCAAACCGTTTCAAAACACCCTCTTCTGCTCTCTCAACCACGCTCTTTTTATTTCCACACATCTCTCTTACCCTTACGTTACTTACTCGATCAAACCACCTCACACCACACATTGTCCTCAAACATCTCATTTCCAGCACATCCATCCTCCTGCGCACAACTCTATCCATAGCCCACGCCTCGCAACCATACAACATTGTTGGAACCACTATTCCTTCAAACATACCCATTTTTGCTTTCAGAGATAATGTTCTCGACTTCCACACATTCTTCAAGGCTCCCAGGATTTTCGCCCCCTACCCCACCCTATGATCCACTTCCGCTTCCATGGTTCCATCCGCTGCCAGATCCACTCCCAGATATCTAAAACACTTCACTTCCTCCAGTTTTTTTCCATTCAAACTCGCCTCCCAATTGACTTGACCCTCAACCCTACTGTACCTAATAACCTTGCTCTTATTCACATTTACTCTTAACTTTCTTCTTTCACACACTTTACCAAACTCAGTCACCAGCTTCTGCAGTTTCTCACATGAATCAGCCACCAGCGCTGTATCATCAGCGAACAACAACTGACTCACTTCCCAAGCTCTCTCATCCCCAACAGACTTCATACTTGCCCCTCTTTCCAAAACTCTTGCATTTACCTCCCTAACAACCCCATCCATAAACAAATTAAACAACCATGGAGACATCACACACCCCTGCCACAAACCTACATTCACTGAGAACCAATCACTTTCCTCTCTTCCTACACGTACACATGCCTTACATCCTCGATAAAAACTTTTCACTGCTTCTAACAACTTGCCTCCCACACCATATATTCTTAATACCTTCCACAGAGCATCTCTACATATATATATATATATATATATATATATATATATATATATATATATATATATATATATATATATATATATGCAGAAACATAACCTCTATCATATCTATATATATATTTGTATGTACCTAGTCCTCTGAAAATGTGTTAATATACGAAAGTGCTCAGGATTCTCGTGTCTTCTTTTCCTAGAGGTGTTTCTGCATTAATGAATTCACGTCTTTGTTGTGATTTGCTGCACCCACCCACACACACACACACACACACACACACACAGACACACACACACACACACTGGAAAGGAATTGGAAAGAGCCAGCCTTGTGGAGAGCAGAGTGAACGTGACGCCGAAAGCGAAATCAAGTCAGTCCTTCCCGTACTGAGGAACGATTCCCATGACAGCCGACCAAATAACTTCAGTCTGTTTAGCTTAAAAGAACGAGAAGGTTAAGAGGTGAGCTGTTACAAGTACTCAGATGAATTAATGGCTTCGCTACTCTCCATCTAAGTAGGTACTTAACGATAGATTCGTCTGATTCCACTCGTAGTAATAGATACAAACTTGAGCAAATGTTTTACCTGGAATGAGACTAATTACGTTCTCTTCAACATGAGAGTTGACACAAGGAATGATTTTCCCGCTAGCGTAGTTAAAATAAGTACCACATGTAGGTTTAACCCTAGACTTGATTAACACTTCGTCTCAAATCCCCAACTAACAGTAAATGTGCTTCCTTAGCTATGTGAAAAGTTCAACATTCTGCCTCTCTTTCTGCTCCTACCAACTCAATCTGAGAGTTTATGTGTTTTTCCACCCAGTGGTCTGTTGCCGTTTGAATTTATCAATATTCATTTTCTACACAAGGACAATATCAGAACTGGGTCAGAGGTTACAGCAGTTTTGATACATGTGAGAGATCGTGGTCATGCAACTGACTAGACAAGGGTTAATTTTGTATATAGATGTGTTAATCCAGTTAACAGACTCACTAAAAAATTGTCTGATTAACAAATATAATACGACGAATCTTAATGATGGGATGTATACGTAGACTGTCTGATGTTTCGATAAATTCCAATCAAATAGTCAGGATTCTTTTTTTTTTCTTTTTTAAACAACGCAATATCTGACCGTAGTCTGAGCACACACACACACACACACACACACACACACACACACACACACACACACACACACACACAGAAAGATAGAGAGAGAGAGAGAGAGAGAGAGAGAGAGAGAGAGAGAGAGAGAGAGAGAGAGAGAGAGAGAGAGAGAGAGAGAGAGAGAATTTGTCATCTCCCACGAACAAACAGGACCACAAAGGATTTAATTAGCAGTAAGATATATATCTGGAGTTGAGAGACAATTCGAGCCCCAGCAGCCAGTACCTCACTCACGATCAATCATGAACATATTTTTCATCTTGGAGAAGTTAACATTTCCGGCGGCTAGGCAGTCCACCATCACCAGGAGGAGGAGGAGACGAGAGGTACTGAGTAAGATCCATTTTCATAAGAGCGAACCTGGGTCGCTATGATATCCACAGGTGGGTGTCCAGTCCACTGTGGCGGCTGCCTCAGGTCTTCCCTCTGTGCGAGTGTGTACATCTCTCCTAGCTGCTCTTACCCCATCCTCCTCCTCCTCCTCCTCCTCCTCCTCCTCCTCCCATGTTAGCAGTACACAACGAGAAAAATATATATCAAGATTTTCTCTTCCAGTTGACGAGACAATGTGTTTGATGGTGACTTATAACGAACCTGAGCAAAACATGATGCTCAATGGAAAATACATTTTCTTTACTTCCTTTGACTCTTAAGAGAATAATTGCATCAGTCACGTGGAGAAAATAAAGTATCTACAGTGTTCCACTGGACACATGGGCCCTTCCACATCAGGAGGCAGTGGTATGGTCACGTGTCACGCCAGGGGTGCAGCGGGTCTTGTGTGGAACCCGAGCCACTCTGCCGGTACAGCACCGCCTCCCGCGGGTGCTGCTGGTTTAGTCTCTTTATTTTCCCCTGGGCAAAGGCTGGCCAGGGCGTTGGCGGGCAAGGGACGTCCACGCAAAACAACGGGGCGGGTGGGCGGCCGGCGGTGGTGGTGGTGGTGTGGTGTGATGAGACGAAGGGAGGGAAGGGAGGTTGGTGTCTGTCGCAACAACAAACAAGGGGACAGAACGCTCCTGAAAGGCTCGACCAGATCGGTAAACCTGATCTTTTCCAGTTTTGATCCCGAGATAGGAGGTGGACAACACGATACAAGAGGTTCACCACGGCCAGACCAGGGTGAGGCAAGCGTGGGCAGCTATTCCATCCAGTCGTTGAATCGATCTCTCCCTCTCTCTCTCTCTCTCTCTCTCTCTCTCTCTCTCTCTCTCTCTCTCTGCTGCCGCGTGTGGCACCGGCTAAGGGTAACGTGCGCTCCCACTGGGTTCAATTAACTTGTGAAATTCGTTTATATAACGTTAATCATGTTCAACTTTTGGCTAAATAAATTCTTTCAGTTTCATCCCGATCCCCGTCGCCTGGGAAAACCTGGTCTGACTCTCTCCATCCCCTCCTTCCTGCCAACGAGGCTGACAGAGCGCTACATGAAATTCTGGGAAGGCGGCAGCGGCGGCGGCCGATGAACAGCCCTCACTAACTTCCTGGTATGGCCGATCTCGGGAATACACAAGCCCAGCACTACCAGGAGGTGGCTCGGAATTCCCAGAACCCAGAGGCCTGGTAGGTAGGCACACAGGCAATGACCCGTCTGGCCGTGACACCTGACGACTCCCCCCCCCCCCCCACACGCACAAGTAAGGGCAAGACCCAAGCCTCCCGCTCACTGGTTCGTGAAACCCTCATTCCTCCCTCAGCAGACAGATAGTGTCGTACGGTCTGAAGTCGTGCATCAGAAACACATTTTCTTACGACGACACAACAAAGAAACTAAACTACATTCATGAGGTGGTTCCTGGTGACAGTGAGCTCAGTTCTCTCTTATATCAACGACAAAAACTGCCACTCAGGATGCGGTTGATGTGACAACTGCCGGATGTCCAGTGATCACAAGCCGACCAGAGAGTAACAACATCCGGAAGTGGTGTGCAGTGTGAGGCTGACAACAGGGGGGCCGCTGGAGACGACACACAAGCCACCGCCGCCCTCTCTACTGCCACTGTCGTGAGGGGCCGAGCACCACCCACCTGTAGGTGCTGTGCTGCTGCCCCCCGCCTACCCTCTCACCCCATCATCCTGCACGGACGCACCCAGCACACGCGCACACACGTGACTATATACCGTACTGCACACCTGTCGCTGGTGGTGACACGTGTGTGGTGGTGTTGTAGGGAGAACCATTCGCAGGAAAGAGGCAGATTACATCGCCTGTCTAAACTTCAGGAGAATCAAGTTTGAGATTTAATTCATATGGGACTCGTTAACCCTCACCAATGAGGAATAGTTTAGATCCATTTCCCGCGTACTGTCAGTGAACCAGCCAGGTGCCGCTCACGCTCACAACACGCGGGTTGATTCACAGCAGCGCCCGGCTCATCAGGAAGATAACGTCGCTCTGTTCTGGGAAGCAGAGCCACACAACAGATTTAAATGGCCTTGAAAAACTTAAATATGAGCAGTTGAAGCGAGATGCTGAGTTACGTGTGAAGACGGATAATCACGTACACTAGGATGGTTTCGCACGGACGTTACGACAACATAGGACTGATAAGGAAAGAACATGTTTAACAAACATTGTTGAAGAAGTTACCTCCGTATCGCCTCAGCAACGGGCGCCAAGGTTGGACACACTACCTGTCGCAAAATCAGCTGAGCAGTGCCGCATGTAACACTGCCAGACGTTCAAAGCTTAAGAGAGGCCCTTCCTCCCCGTACACTGAATTTCCACTAAAAATTCCCAACATTCGAATTATAAGAGTACATTTAGAGAGCACATCCTTAACATAGGCTACGTCAAAATCATAAACATCAATTATTTCATGGTGTACGAGAGTTTGGCGAGCGTGGCGGCAGCAGATTATAGTGTCATCTTGTGAAGTGCGTCTCTCTGCGGGTTATGTCTCTGTGTTTCCCAAGTATTGAGTTATTACACGTGTATGGAACCAACCACGTCCAGCAGGACTCCACCCAACGATGGAGACATCATCTACCATGAGCTTAAGGACGGTAAGTGAGCATGACGAACGTTAGCAAGCTGGCCAGGGTGTGGAATACAGTGACTCACACGGAGGACCGAGTTAGGCCAGCAGTTTACGGTGTTGCTTTGCTCCCTACATTATGTATTTCTTGAAGATGCCATATTGTAACACCCCTCTCCTTATCACTCCATTATGCAGTGAGGGTTCACTGATGTGTCTTAGATTTCACTGCGTGTCCCGGCGTCCTCATACAGTGGACGGAGATAAAGACAAAAAATAAGCGTGTATTCACCGCCTTCCCCAGGCGTTGCTAGCAAGTGTACATGCTTATCAGGTGTTGGTGCCACTTTTTTTTTTTCTTAGAGTCGTCACGTCTTGGCTTACAACGAAGCTTAGCGTCTTGCCCCCCGACCTTCCCCCACGCCGAGAAGTATTACCAAAACTTATTTCCCAGCGAGAGAGAACAGTAGGAAAATATCCTGTACGCTTGCGACATATGATTGGTAAATGCTGGCGCTGAGCGAGCCAGGATGACGGGTACAACTACAGGGGTAAACATGCCCCACCCATCTGGCTGCCTGCCCCACTGACCTGCTCCTGCCCACACCCGCACATCATACCACACCGCGCTCCCAGGTACACTGCCACAACCACCACCACAAACACCACACTCCACGCTCTTCAGTCACACACTCACAAACAAGTACACGCACAAATACATGTGACCTACATAATACTTCTTATTACTTCATATGATGTTTAACGTTGTTTGTGAGAGTCTGGGGTTGCGTTTTTTTGGTGCACTTAAACATATAAATCCACGTTTAAATTAACATAACATAACAACGCTACCTTGCTAATGCGGGAAATGGCGAATAGTTTGAAATATATATATATATATATATATATATATATATATATATATATATATATATATATATATATATATATATATATATATATATATATATGTGTGTGTGTGTGTGTGTGTGTGTGTGTGTGTGTGTGTGATGTCAGAAATGCGCTGGTAGTTCGCCTGCTTAATCAAGGTGAGAAAACTTCAGCGGGGGAGACACTACGATCACCATGCCACACACTCAGGACACAACACACACACAATAACCCCAAGTGAATGAGAGGCAGTGCGTGACATGCCATTTACTCTCGTGTTGTTCGCATTCGTGTTCGTCGTAGTTTCGTTTTCAGTTGAGGCCAGTCAAGTGTGGGAGATTCCTGGGTTACATTATCTGCACAACACAGCACAACTCGCCGATAAGAGCCAACGTGCGGACCCGCTCCATCATAATCATCAGCCATTATTGTTAAGGTCCTACGAGATCGGCAGGTTTTACAGCTCGCTTTCTGCACGTGCTAAGAATATATATATAATATATATATATATATATATATATATATATATATATATATATATAGATATATATATATATATGAGAGTATGTGTGTGTTCTGCATGTTGTATCCGGGTTTGTGTGTGTGTGTCGTATGTATCGCGAGGGTTTTACCTTCCTTGACTGTTTGTTGAGATATGCGATCGCGTGTTGCCTCCTTGAGGCTCGGGTTATTAACTGACCTGATGATATAAGTGGTCGAGCAGAGGAAAACTTCCCCACATCTCTGAGCGATGAATGTGAGGATCCAGGGGAGGATCCAGGGGATGCCAACGAACAACCCTCGTCGTTTGCACAATAGCCCTTGCTCGCTAGCAAATTACACACGGTCGTTAGCAATATAGATTTGGTAGGTAGCATATTAGCGTTGACCGTTAGCTAAATAGACTTAGTCGTTAGCAAAACAAACAGTTGTTCGCCAAACAGACATGATCGTTAGCTAAACAGACTTGGCCTTTAAAAGAATTAGACTTGGTCGCTAGCAAAATAGATTCTGACCGTTAGCAAAACAAGAGTTGATAACCAGCAAAATAGCTTTGGTCGTTAGCAAACTAGACTTGGTCGTCAGCAAATGACACTTGGTCGCTGGGTAAATAACCTTGGTAAAATAGCGCAGGTCGCTAACAAAATAGGAGCCAGAAGCCAGCAGAACAGGTCTGGTCGCCGGTAATCCACCTCAGACACAACAGCCTCCGCCGCCGCCGCCGCCGCTAACAAAACAGAACCGTCGTCAGCAACGTTGTCTCCGACACAAGCAAATTAGCTTCGTCAAATTGCGATTAATCTTCCTATTTGAATACTGCTGGATTTCCTTACAATCATATATATATATATATATATATATATATATATATATATATATATATATATATATATATATATATATATATTTGTTTTTCTTTTTTTGCTTTGTCGCTGTCTCCCGCGTTTGCGAGGTAGCGCAAGGAAACAAGACGAAAGAAATGGCCCAACCCACCCCCATACACATGTATATACATACGTCCACACACGCAAATATACATACCTACACAGCTTTCCATGGTTTACCCCAGACGCTTCACATGCCCTGATTCAATCCACTGACAGCACGTCAACCCCGGTATACCACATCGATCCAATTCACTCTATTCCTTGCCCTCCTTTCACCCTCCTGCATGTTCAGGCCCCGATCACACAAAATCTTTTTCACTCCATCTTTCCACCTCCAATTTGGTCTCCCACTTCTCCTCGTTCCCTCCACCTCCGACACATATATCCTCTTGGTCAATCTTTCCTCACTCATTCTCTCCATGTGCCCAAACCATTTCAAAACACCCTCTTCTGCTCTCTCAACCACGCTCTTTTTATTTCCACACATCTCTCTTACCCTTACGTTACTTACTCGATCAAACCACCTCACACCACACATTGTCCTCAAACATCTCATTTCCAGCACATCCATCCTCCTGCGCACAACTCTATCCATAGCCCACGCCTCGCAACCATACAACATTGTTGGAACCACTATTCCTTCAAACATACCCATTTTTGCTTTCCGAGATAATGTTCTCGACTTCCACACATTCTTCAAGGCTCCCAGGATTTTCGCCCCCTCCCCCACCCTATGATCCACTTCCGCTTCCATGGTTCCATCCGCTGCCAGATCCACTCCCAGATATCTAAAACACTTTACTTCCTCCAGTTTTTCTCCATTCAAACTTACCTCCCAATTGACTTGACCCTCAACCCTACTGTACCTAATAACCTTGCTCTTATTCACATTTACTCTTAACTTTCTTCTTTCACACACTTTACCAAACTCAGTCACCAGCTTCTGCAGTTTCTCACATGAATCAGCCACCAGCGCTGTATCATCAGCGAACAACAACTGACTCACTTCCCAAGCTCTCTCATCCCCAACAGACTTCATACTTGCCCCTCTTTCCAAAACTCTTGCATTTACCTCCCTAACAACCCCATCCATAAACAAATTAAACAACCATGGAGACATCACACACCCCTGCCGCAAACCTACATTCACTGAGAACCAATCACTTTCCTCTCTTCCTACACGTACACATGCCTTACATCCTCGATAAAAACTTTTCACTGCTTCTAACAACCTGCCTCCCACACCATATATTCTTGATACCTTCCACAGAGCATCTCTATCAACTCTATCATATGCCTTCTCCAGATCCATAAATGCTACATACCAATCCATTTGCTTTTCTAAGTATTTCTCACATACATTCTTCAAAGCAAACACCTGATCCACACATCCTCTACCACTTCTGAAACCACACTGCTCTTCCCCAATCTGATGCTCTGTACATGCCTTCACCCTCTCAATCAATACCCTCCCATATAATTTACCAGGAATACTCAACAAACTTATACCTCTGTAATTTGAGCACTCACTCTTATCCCCTTTGCCTTTGTACAATGGCACTATGCACGCATTCCACCAATCCTCAGGCACCTCACCATGAGTCACACATACATTAAATAACCTTACCAACCAGTCAATAATACAGTCACCCCCTTTTTTAATAAATATATATATATATATATATATATATATATATATATATATATATATATATATATATATATATATATATATATATGTAAAGTGATAATAATATATGGTGTAACCGGACTCTGCCTGCATGAGGTGACCCCGCAAGTGACACGTCACCTTCGAGTGGGAGCAACAGTTTCGTCCAAGATTTCGCTTCAAAGGAATCCATCACTTCTCAGCTACTGGAAGTAGCAAAGCTTTGGGCTCTAGAAGTCTCTGAAAAACACGTCCTGGAAACCTACCCCCTTCCTCTTCTTGTTTTTCGATTTTAAAAGAAAGAACAGAAGAAGGGGCCAAGCGGGGAGTGCTCATCCTCCTCGAAGGCTCGTGCTTGGAAGTCTGAATGGTGTGGATGTAAAGAAGATGAGAAGAGAGGAGAGACAGGAAAGAAACCTGGATGTTCTGGCTCTGAGTGAAATAAAGTTCAGGGGTAAAGGGGAAGAATGTATGGAAATGTCTTAAGAGTAAAGTCAGGGGATGGTAAGAAGATCAGAGCCAAGGAAGGATTAGAACTACTCCTGAAGCAGGTGTGGATGTGTGTGAAAGAGTGTAAGGAAGTGAATTCTTGATTGACTTGGGTAAAGATGAAAGTGGATGACAACTGATGGGTGATTATTAGTGCATATGCACCTGGTCATGGGAAGAAAGATGACCAGTGGCAAGTGTTTTAAGAGCAGCTGACTCAGTGAGTGTGTCAGCAGTTTTAATGTAAGAGACCGGATCTTAGTAATGGGTGATGTAAATACAAAGGTGAGTGATGTGGCAGACGAGGGTATAATTGGCGTGCATATGATACTCAGTGTCATGAAAGGAAGTGGAGAACAGTGTATGGAATTGTGTGCAAAAAAAGGACTGGTGACTGGGAGAGTTTGGTTTCAAAAAGGGGCATGTACTAGTATACGTATGTGAATAGGAGAGATGATCAACGAGCATTATTGGATTGCATATTAAATGATAGGTGTGTACAAGACAGACTTTTGGAAGTGAATGTGCTGACAGGGGCAGCTGTAGGGATGTCTGATCACTGTCTTCTGGAGGCGAGGTAGAAGATTTGTAGAGGTTTTCGGAAAAGAGGAAACAATATCAGTAAGAAGGGAGTGGTGAGAGTAAGTGAGCTTGGGAAAGAGACTTTTGTGTAGAAATACCAGGAGATTGAGTGTAGCATGGCAAAAGGTGAGATTACATGAAGCATAGGGAGTGAATGAGGACAGGGAGGGATTTAGGGAAGCAGTGATGGCAAGTGCAAGAGATGGATGTGGCATGCGAAAGGTGGGTGGTGGGGAGATCAGAAAGGGAGTGAGTGGCGAGATGAAGAAATAAAGTTGCAAGTGAGAGAGAAATGAGAAGTGTTTGGACGCTACTTACAGAGAAGGAGTACAAATGACTGGGAGATGTATAAGAGAAGGCAGCAGGAGGTTGCAGGGGTTTACAAAGAGGGCAAAAAAGTGTTGGGGGTGAGTAAGTATCAGTAAACCTTTGGGAGAATTAGAGAATACTTTGGAAGGAGGTAAATACTGTGCAAAACAAGAGAACAAATGGAAACATCGGTGAAGGGGCGAAAGGGGAAGTGGTAACAGGTAGTAATGAAGTGAGGAAGAAATGGAGTGAGTACTTTGAAGGCTGTTCAATGTGTTTGATGACAGGGTGGCAGGTGCAGGATGTTTGGGTTGAGGCGGTATGCGAAGTAGGAAGTATATAAGAGGTGGTGAAAGCTTTACGGAAGACGGAACGTAGGCAAGGCGGCTGGATAAGATGGTACTGCAGTTAAATTCATTTAGCAAGGGGGTGACTGTGTTGTTAAGTGGTTGGAAATGATTTTCATTGTATGTATTTATCATGATAAGGTGCCGAAGGACTGGCGGAATGCATGTGTAGAGCCACTGTATAAAAAGGCAAGGGGTAAAATGAGTGTTCAAACTACGGAGGTATTATTTGCTTTATTGCATGTATGTGGCATTTATGGATCTGGAGAAAGTATATGATAGGGATGATAAAGATGCCTTGTGGAAGTTCTTAAGAATATACGGGGTAGGGGGAAAACTGCTAAAAGCAGTAAGGAGTCTTTATCAAGGCTGGAAGACCAGTGTACGAGTAGGAAGAGAGGAGAGTAAATGGTTCTAGGTGAAGGGTGGTGTACAGCTGAAGTGTCTGATGTCACCGTGGTTGTCTAATTTCTTTATGGATGGAGTAATGAGGCTGGTAAATTCAAGAGTCTTGAAGAGAGTGGCGAGTATGCAGTCTGTGGGAGATGAGACGGCCTAAAGGGGAACCCAGTTGTTGTTTGCTGATGATGCAGCATTATTGGCAGATTCAAATGAGAAACGGCAGAACTTGGTGACTGAGTTTAGAAAAGTGTATGAAAGGAGGAAGTTAAGAGTAAATGTAAATAAGAGCCAATCGTTATCAGGTTTAACAGGGGTGAGGGACAGATTTGTTGGGTGTGTGAGTTTGAATGGAGAAAACGTGGAGGAAGTTAAGTGTTTTACATACCTAGGAGTGGACATGGCAGCGAATGGAACCATGGAAGCGGAAGTGAGTTGCATGGTGGGGGAGGAGGCGAAGGAGCGCTGAAGAATGTGTGGAAAGAAAGAACGTTACCTGAGAGGGCAAAAATGGATATGTTTGAAGATACTGTAGTCTCAACAATATTATATGAATGCGAGGCATGAGCTATAGACGAGTCTTTGCGGAGGAGGGTGGAAGTATTGCAAATGAAATGTTTGCGGACTATGTGGTGTAAGGTGGTTTGATTGAATAAGTTATGAAAGGGTAAGAGAGACATGTTGTAATAAAAAGTGAGGTTGAGAGAGCTGTATAGGGTGCGCTGAAATGGTTTGGAAATAAGGAGAAAATGAGTACGGAAAGATTATATCAAAGAGGATAAAAGTATTAGAAGTGGAGAGAAGGAGAACAAGGAGACCATATTGGAGATGGAAGAATGGACTGAAAAAGATTTTGAGCAATAAGGGGCTGAACATGCAGGAAGATGAAAGGCGTGTACGGGATAGAATGAAGTTGAACAATGTGGTATACAGAGGTCGACATACTGTAAATGGACTGAATCAAGGGTAAACTATTGAAAGGTTTGTGGGGGCCTGGTTGTGGATAGGGAGCTGTGGTTTCAGGACATTACATATGACACCTAGAGAATGGATGTGAGCGGATGCTGCCTTACTTCGGTTAACAGTAATCACATATGATAGAAAAAGTGAATTGGAGAAACGGTTTGGACTGTCTTAGGAGTAAAGTCAGTTGATGAGAAGACAAGAGCTAATGAAGGAGTAGCACAGCTCCTGAAGCAGAGTTGTAGGAGTGTGTGAAAGAATGTAAGGAAGTGAATTTTAGACTGATGTGGGTAAAACTGAAAGTGGATGGGGGGAGATTAGTGATTATTAGGGCTTATGCACCTGTGCATGAGAACCAAGATCATGAGAGGCAAGTGTTTTGGGAGCAGCTGGATGAAGTGTTTTGGCAGTTTTGATACAAGACATCGGGTATTACTGATGGGTGATTTAAATGCGAAGGTGAGTGACGTGGCAGTTGAGGGTATAACTTGGGGGGGGGGGGGGTGAATGTGTGCTGAAAAAAGAGGGGCATACGCAAGTACACGTATGTGAATGGGAAAGATGGTCCGTGGGCATTATTCGACTTCAATCTAGTTTTGAAGGCTTGTAAAAGAGAGACTTCTTGATATGAATGTGCTTAGAAGGGCAACTGGTGGGATATATATATGTGTATATATATATATATATATATATATATATATATATATATATATATATATATATATATATATATATATGTGTGTGTGTGTGTGTGTGTGTGTGTGTGTTTTAGCAAACTCGGACGCCGTGAGCAAAATAATAATAATAATAATAATAATAATAATAATAATAATAATAATAATGATAATAATAATGAAGAAGAAGAAGGTGTAATTACCTATTTATACAGTACGTGGAGGGAATTTTCTTCTCATAGGCCCTCTCCTCATTAACTTTCTCTATAATACGACACTTTAAAATTTTGTATACTATCAGCATTTACACTACAGCGTATTCCATTTACCCACTGCTGTAAAAGTACCTTTATACAATTTTTTCTCACATATTTCTTGTTATGACCTGTGGTTGCTAGTGTGATTCGCTGTCTGTGTATTCGGGGAGTGAGCTTCACACATGTGGAACCCATAATCGTAATTTAACTTTCTTGTTAGACATTCATTCCAACGCCTTATTTACTCTACACTTCTCTGCAGAGAGATTTTATTCATTTATTCATTTATTTATCTATTTATTTTAAGGAGACAGTTTGTCACGGACTTGTACAGAGATTATCTCCTGCACGTCTCCCTCCCACCGTGGGTTTCTGACCTTCGGCTACGTACTGCACTATCAACCTCAAGTCTCTTACATTGTACCTGAAGGCAATGCGGCACCTCCTCCTCCTGAGACTAGGCTGAGTCTAGCCCAAGTCCTTTACATAAGGAGATGCATGTCATATCCTCCCCACCATATAGCCCTTATGTTGGCGTTAGGTTTCTGTCGTATCATCATCACTTTGCAACTGGTCGAACCGAATTGTGTTTACCATGTCTAAACAAACCTGATGGTTTTCAAAAATTGCCCGTCGAGATTTTAACAGTCCCAGATGCTTGTTGTTCGTCCCGTGGTGCTGAGCGTCATCCACACATACGGGTAAGATTCAAGTTCCTGTAATAAGTTATTTGCACAGATTAGGAGCAGCAGTGCCGGCCCGAGACAGATCCCTGAAGGGCTTCACTGTTTAATACATAGTCACTGGAAAATGGCACCTCAGACATGACATGTGTTCACTTCTACGATGATTTTTCAACCCAACTAAGACGTCCTCCCCTTATTCTGTTATGTATTCGTTATGTACCATCATCAACTCAATTGCCACTTTCATGGGGAATGGATCAGGTACACACTGCCTCTAAATTCATTCTTTTTCAACTTGGAAATCCATTTTCTCTGTGTCGGTGTTCTGTGTAGGATAGTGTCAGATGCCTTCTAGCAGCTCCAGAGCACAGGATCTCATCTCTTTCAGCTACGGTTCGCTCTCCTAGAGGATTTGCTAAGCATGTGCTGCTGCTTCTGCTTTGCAAGTGTTCATTTATTCTCTAATTACCTTCTCCAGTGTTCTATAGATCATGCTTGTCAATGACACGACCTGTAATTAAGCGTATTTTCTTTCTCATGAACCGGAAAAATTAGCTCACCAAATGCGTTTTTCCCACTCCCTTGCCACTGGTCCCTCTTACACCGAGTCCCTAAATGATACAGTAGCCTGTCTGGTGTTCCTTCACACTCCTCGTGTATATACACTCAGATATCACGAGGATCAAGCACCTTACACGGATCTCGATCCTTATTAAGTCCACTTGTATCTTTTTTTACGAATCCCACTGCCTTCCATGACCTCTTACCCGTCCCAAATAGGTAGTGCTGGCGGTTAGGTGTTCGTTACTGTGAACCAACTTTGGAATTGTGCATTTATCTTCTCACAGAATTTCTTTTCTTTGTCGAGAGCATTTCCCTCTGAGTTCTTAAGTGTAACTTCTTGTCAAATGATTATTTGCTCCTAACAGGTTTATGAAACTATGGAAATATCATTTACCTTGTCCACCTTCATTTTTCGTAATGAAATGTTCTTTCCCTATACTGGTGTCCGATGCCCTCTGGTTCATCATCCAGTTTCTATCATAAATAAGATAATGCCCGCAGATAACCTCATCAGGAGCTCTAGGTCTCCTGTTATCTCTTGTTATATCTTGTTCTCGAACACCTATCATATGCCTGGCTGTGTCTCTCCTGTAGTGCGTCTCGTCTCTCTCTGGCCTTTTGATGGTCTATTGAACCTGGATGACTTCCACAGACCCCCTTCTTCTATCGCTGTTCCATCATGAGAAGCCATTTACTGACTCCCTCACCCTTGGCTTCACACAACCCTCTCCACACTCGAACTCCGGAATTCTGGGACCTAAATATAACCGGTAGTTGTAAAGTGTTCCACTTGTGTATCATCTACTGAGGGGTTTGAGTCGCTCTCTGACTCCTCCGTTATTTCTTCACTTGTTCCACTGCTCCAGGTGTGATCTCACAGTTCATGTTTACTATATTTAGCCTGTTGTACCTGAAGGTAACATCTGGTGTTGATGATGTATCTTATATAACAATTACTGAGTTCAGTATTTTGCTTCACGACGTTTTCCCTTAACATGTTCTCATGTAATTGAATATTTTTCAATGTTTTTCTCCCCCATGAACGTTCAGATTTTTTGTTCATCATTTTCTATGGTGTTACAATCTTGAGAAAAAGAAAGGCAGCAACGAAAACTGAGAACAAGAGCCAGGAATGTGGTCTTCTCAAGCAGTTTCCACTACGTCGTACAGCAGGGCAATCATCTCACATTGCTCCAAATTTTCCACCAGGGAGAAGGGCTAGTGTTTGTGGCAAGCTCGCTCCCGCACCATCGTGATAGCGCACCACATTATCAGTCAGGGTTTGCTCTGCTTCGTCATATCTTATCAGAGGATCAAACACCAGCAAAACAATGAGACAGATTTTCTAAATTGTGTTCCGTCCCTTCATGCACTGTCTGAAGGGGGTCTGTTATCCCATTACTTCCTGGTGTTTATGGCTGTCTCTCATCAAACGGACCCACAACCACCTGCCTTCTCTTCTGTCTTATCTTTCATCTACGACTGTCATGTATTGTGAAGGAAATATAAGCGGACTCGCAATAGCTTCTGAATTTTTAGTTGTGATTTCCCTTTAGCTGTCCATAAACTCCAGCACTCCGTCATTCACTACTAGTACACATGCACTCCTGAGTACTACTTTACCAGTCACTACTAATATTTGCCTCCAGATCGCTTGTCTTCATAACTATCTTCCAAATATGCGACCCTGGCGACAGGTTAGGGACACTGTCGACTGGTCCTTCTCACACACACAATCCTGAAGCTTATATCCTGCTAGACAGTAATCATACTGAGGCCTTCTTACACTTTGTCCCATCTTCATCACTTTACATTTGCTTGGAGTGAATTTCATCAACCACCTGTCAGTCCCACTTTGGAGTCTGTTTAGGTCCTCTACATTATCTTCGCTTTTCACCTCCCTCATGACCTCTGCAACATCTTCAAATATATTCAGGTAGGAACCCATACCATTAGGCAAGTTATTTGCCTGGATCAGTTAGAATAATGGTGTAAGAACAGAACCGTGGGGCACTCCGTTGATCACCTCCAACCTTTTGGAGAAGGCACTTTTAGTCAGACGTACGTCCTCTGTTCTGTTCAATAGAAGATTTTCCACCTCGTTCCTGCCTGGTGATCCAGCTCCTTAATCAGCCTTCCATGCGGTTACAGAGTCAAATGCTTTCCGTCACCCAACATACAAACAGTCCAACTAGCCTTCCCTTTTTTCTAGGGCAGAGCTTACTCTCTCGAAGAATTTGTGTGCTCCTTTCCCTAAAGCCATGCTTTTTCTTACTTAGGCATTCTCTCCTGTAGAAAATCATCCATTTGTTTTCTAATTATCTTTTATAGAACCTTGTAAACCAGGATCGTTATTGAGTCCACAGTCCCTTCTTATAGACAGAGGTGTGTGTGTGTGTGTGTGTGTGTGTGTGTGTGTGTGTGTGTGTGTGTGTGTGTGTGTGTGTGTGTGTGTGTGTGTGTGTGTGTGTGAGGAATTTGTGAGTAAGGGGGAGAAAATCTGACATTCGTAATGCTCCGTTTCTTAACCTTGAAAACATAACACGTATTAACCCAACCAGTTTAATCACTTCAATGTCTGGCCACAAGTTTTGGTGTGGGCAAGACGTTACAGACACTTGACAGACCTTGAGGATATAGTTATACAAATATAAGAGGCAAGCTATGTCGGCTTGAGGGCCACATGTATTCGGTAGACAGACGCACACACATTACGTTGTACATTTCCTTAGTCAAGTACTTAAAATAGCTGTTACTAGTGTGTCGTTTTCACCACTCTCCTGCGGTAGTAAAGTAGGTACACTGTCAGTCATAAGTCCCTCTCACATACAGATTCTTGATGTATACTTCCTGCCAGATAATACTCGTGTGGAGACTTTCTTCCTACTGTCAGGTTATTTACATCATGAAGGGCAGCAGCAGGTACAGTGTACCATCGCCACACCTGACCCAATCCCTTTTTGAGAAGGCCTCTCTGCTGACATGTGTCCTTTGTTCTCACACAAAGAAAGTTGTCCCTGTATCGAAGGAGTTTCCCCTCATTCCTACCTGAAAACTCGACTTCTTTACTAAATTTCTTTGTGGTACAATGTCTCAAGTTTTCTGAAAGTGTAGCAGCTCACAATCCACCTACATCTCTTCTAAAACGTCTTCGCTTCGCAGAATTCACAGACATACGTGTGTTATTCACGATCTTTCCCAGAACCTCGGTTCTCTCTTAGTTAGGTAAATTGTTTTTGCACATATTCATCTAACTGCTTTCTGATCAATTTTTTCTTTTGTCTTATTGACCATACTCGTCAAAAAGATTGGTCTGTACTTCAGTGCAAGTTCCCCGGCCTCCTTTCTTAAAGATGAGCTCGATATCTACCCTCTTCCAATCCCTTGGCACGACACGCTACGCCGGAGACCAACTGAACAAGTGTATCTGCACACTTTTTCAGCTCAGATAAAAAGACTTTACCAGGACCATGAACCATTTAGCAGCCTGTTAATATATTTTCTAGATATTTCATTTTTTTGCAAGAGATCTCCCCCATTCCTTCTCCAGTGGTGGTGCTACTGTAGTGTCATCCACTGTGAACGCACCTCAGGACTTGCAATGTAGCTCCTCACATCTTTATATCGTCCATTATAACTCTTCCTCCTGTATCCCTTAGCGTGATCAGATGATCATTAACTGACAACTTAAAGTTGAATTTATGGTAAAGTTTTGGATTATCTCCAGCCTTGTGCACAATATTCTTATGTTGCTCTGTTCCTCCTCACTTATCCTGCTCTACACATTCCTTGCTCCCTTATAAGCGTCAAATGCTGACGACTGGCTCTTGTGTCGTCTGTATCTCTTCCAGAGCATATCTCAGAACTCTTGTGCTTTTTAAAGTCATTCACGGAACCATCACTCTCTTTTCTAACCTTCTCTCTCTCTCTCTCTCTCTCTCTCTCTCTCTCTCTCTCTCTCTCTCTCTCTCTCTCTCTCTCTCTCTCTCTCTCTCTCTCCTTGGAGCAGCTAGAGGTAAACATGTTTGAACTCCATCATACAGAATATCTCAGAACCTTCCATAACAGTAATATATATATGATGGCTATGGAACTTCACTTCCCAGTTTGTGTTCTCAAACATATTCTCAAGTGGGTAGTTTCCTCCCTGATATATGTGTCCTCATGTGCCATGTCGTCACACTCAGACACTGAAGGTTTACTTTCTTCCACTTGGTGGATATATCATCATATCTGACACTTTCACTTTCCTTGCTGTCATATGTGTGTAATTATCTATCGGGACTGTACGGGGAAGGAGTTATATATATTCTTGAAGCCCCATCTTGTGTGAGTGTGTGTGTGTGTGTGTGTGTGTGTGTGTGGTGTGTGTGTGTGTGTGTGTGTGTGTGTGTGTGTGTGTGAAAATACATACCTTATGCATATTTTTTTCAAGCCAATAATTAATGCACAACTAATTTACATCTTAACCAAATCTCTTGCGGTAATGATTTATTGCCTTGTTATCGCTAGTCCATGATGGTTAGGGAGCCTGTAGCCAAGGGTGCACAGCCTGTCTGAAGTGAGGGACTGGACCAGTATTGCTGCCTGTATTGTCAACACTATCTTACCCCATCGCAATCCACACCAAACCTCAGCACCACCCTGGTACACGCCTCACCATTATCACCATCACTAGACGTACACATCACTACTCATTGCACTGTGTGACACCAAGCATTATCACTGTAACATCAGTAACACTCTCCACCAATACCGTTACACCATTAACACACCTCCAAAAGTACAACACAGAAAAAAAACACCCATATAAACTCATCCAGCTTGTAACACTGGTTTACAACAATACACATCACCCTGAGCACTGGTGTATTAAAACGCATATCGCTAGTAATATAACTAACTGGTAACATAAAATACGTCACCAATAATATACGTCACCAGAAATACGTAACTACCAACGTAACTATCCAAGTCACGTTATCAAGAACATCTCTGTAGTTACCAACACTTGCCCAGTAACACAACTAGGAACATATCTGCCAAGTAACACAAGTGTCCAATTACACGTCTCTCTAATAACACATCTGCCTAGAAACAAACCTCACCAATTAAACATCTGCCTGTAACGCACCTGTTTATTAACACATTCAACAATAACACCTGTCTAGTAATACACCTCACCAGTAACACTCCTCACTAGTAACATACCTCGCCAGTAACACACCTCACCAGTAACACTCCTCACTAGTAACATACCTCGCCAGTAACACACCTCACCAGTAACACTCCTCACTAGTAACATACCTCGCCAGTAACACACCTCACCAGTAACACTCCTCACTAGTAACACACCTCGCCAGTAACACACCTCACCAGTAACACACCTCACCAGTAACACACCTCACCAGTAACACACCTCACCAGTAACACACCTCACCAGTAACACACCTCGCCAGTAACACACCTCGCCAGTAACACACCTCACCAGTAACACTCCTCACTAGTAACATACCTCGCCAGTAACACACCTCACCAGTAACACTCCTCACTAGTAACACACCTCGCCAGTAACACACCTCACCAGTAACACACCTCACCAGTAACACACCTCACCAGTAACACACCTCACCAGTAACACACCTCACCAGTAACACACCTCGCCAGTAACACACCTCGCCAGTAACACACCTCGCCAGTAACACACCTCGCCAGTAACACACCTCACCAGTAACACACCTCGCCAGTAACACACCTCACCAGTAACACACCTCGCCAGTAACACACCTCGCCAGTAACACACCTCGCCAGTAACACACCTCGCCAGTAACACACCTCACCAGTAACACACCTCGCCAGTAACACACCTCACCAGTAACACACCTCGCCAGTAACACACCTCACCAGTAACACACCTCGCCAGTAACACACCTCACCAGTAACACACCTCGCCAGTAACACACCTCGCCAGTAACACACCTCGCCAGTAACACACCTCGCCAGTAACACACCTCGCCAGTAACACACCTCGCCAGTAACACACCTCGCCAGTAACACACCTCACCAGTAACACATCTCGCCAGTAACACACCTCGCCAGTAACACACCTCGCCAGTAACACACCTCACCAGTAACACACCTCGCCAGTAACACACCTCGCCAGTAACACACCTCTCCCCGGCTCTGACTCAACGAGTAATATGAGCGTGTCTTCGTACCAGATACACGAGGCACTCGGCCCACCTCTGTGGCGTGCCTGACACTCATCTATATTTGTGTGACACTACACCAACACTCACGGCTGCCGAGTGTCTTGCCCACACCATACTATGTGACCGGAGGAGGAGGAGGAGGAGGAGGAGGAGGAGGAGGAGGAGGGAGGTGTGTGTGTGTGGGGAGGGGAGGGTGGGTTGTAAATAACAGGAATGAGTAACGTGACTCATGAGACACACAGGCAGTCAGTAACAAAGCCCACCTTCGCACACCTCACTCATAACGCGATTTCCTGGTAACACTCTCGAGTGTCTAAGTAACACACGTGACTTGTTGGCGATCTCCGATAACAACGTAAACAACGTGTAACACCATCTAACAATATGCAACACTTGGCTTTCCTAAAATACACGGAACAACGCGTAGATGTGTATCAGACACGTTTATCTTCCTCATTACCCGTAAAGTATAGGGAAAAACTCACGCATTCTTCATCTGCAAGCTGACATTACCACGAGTCGGGAGCAACAGACATTTGTTAAATACAGAGAATAACTTTTCTTTCTGTGGGTTTACCTACTAACCTGAATACAGTATTCGAAAGCAAACAACATTCGAACGGTAGAAAACACGAATATAATCTCATCACGTCCCATGTACAAAATATCACGTCCCATGTACAAAATATCACGTCCCATGTACAAAACATCACGTCCCATGTACAAAACATCACGTCCCATGTACAAAACATCACGTCCCATGTACAAAACATCACGTCCCATGTACAAAATATCACGTCCCATGTACAAAACATCACGTGCCATGTACAAAACATCACGTCCCATGTACAAAATGTTAGTCGAGTAATTTTCTTAGCGAGTGATTAATCAAGGGAGAGTGGGAGGGAGGAAGGCTCCAGCCGGCACCACCTCACCAAGCGGCCGAGCCAGTGACACTTTAACTTTGTAGAGTTAATGTAGGAGTGGCATTGTTCCTCCGCACTTGCTGACGACACGGGTGAAAAAAATAAAGGCGTTACGCAACGACCAGAGGAAACGTCGTTACGTAACTACGACCCCCCCCCCCCCCTCGAGCCACAGAGGACGAAGCGAAAAAGAGAACGAGCTGTCAGTCTTCGGGAAACAGCTACTGGTATAAATACAGGCTGTCGGCGGAGTTAACCACTGCTATACACGGGGTGTAGAAGGAGTTAACCACTGATATATACGGGCTATAGGCGAAGTTAACCACTGCTATATACAGGCTATAGGCGAAGTTAACCACTGGTATATACAGGCTGTAGACAGAGTTAACCACTGGTATGTACAGGCTGCAGACAGAGTTAACCACTGGTATGTACAGGCTGTAGGCGAAGTTAACCACTGATACATACAGGCTGCAGACGAAGTTAACCACTAGTTAGAAGGCTAAGCCATGAAACATAAGGTACATTTTCTCATGCTCATCGGTTGTACTGTCATGTTCAAGTGTCGTGCCATCGCGATCAAGAGCTGTATCATCGTGTTCAAGGGCCATATCATCGTGTTCATGGGTCGTAGCGTCGTGCTCAAGGGTCGTAGCGTCGTGCTCAAGGGTCGTAGCGTCGTGCTCAAGGGTCGTAGCGTCGTGCTCAAGGGTCGTAGCGTCGTGCTCAAGGGTCGTAACGTCGTGCTCAGGGGTCGTAAAATCGTACTCAATGGTAATAAGGTCGTAGCATCGTGCTCAAAGGTCGCAGGGTTGCACCTTTGTGCTCAAGGGTCATAACAATGTGCCCAAGGATCGTAGCATCGTGTTTAGGGGTCGTAACATAGTGCTCAAGGGTCGTAGGGTCGTAGCAACGTGATCAAGAGTCGTACTATCATGTTCAAGGGTCGTAACATCGTACTCAGGGGTCTTAGGGTTGTGCTCAAGAGTCGTACCATCATGCCCAAGGGTCGTAAGATCGTGCTCAAGAGTCGTAGGGTCGTAGCATCGTGCTCAAAGGTCGCAGGGTCGCAGCTCATGCTCAAGGGTCGCAGCGTCGTGTTCAAGGGTCGCAGCGTCATATTCAAGGGTCGCAGCGTCTTGTTCAAGGGTCGCAGCGTCGTGTTCAAGAGTCGTAGCATCGTGTTCAAGAGTCGCAGCGTCGTGTTCAAGGGTCGCAGCGTCATATTCAAGGGTCGCAGCGTCTTGTTCAAGGGTCGCAGCGTCATGTTCAAGAGTCGTAGCATCGTGTTCAAGAGTCGCAGCGTCGTGTTCAAGGGTCGCAGCGTCATATTCAAGGGTCGCAGTGTCTTGTTCAAGGATCTCAGCGTCATGTTCTAGAGTTGCAGCGTCGTGTTCAAGGGTCTTAGCGTCATGTTCAAGGGTCGCAGCGTCGTGTTCAAGGGTCGCAGCGTCGTGCTCAAGGGTAGTATCGTCGTGTTTAAGGGTCGCAGTGTCGTGTTCAAGGGTCGTATAGTCGTGTTCAAGGGTCGTAGCGTCGTGTTTCAGGGTCGTATAGTCGTGTTCAAGGGTCGTAGCGTCTTGTGTTTGAGGGTCGTATAGTCGTGTTCAAGGGTCGTAGCGTCTTGTTTTTAAGGGTCGTATAGTCGTGCTCAAGGGTCGTATCGTCGTGTTTAACGGTCGTGTCGTCGTGCTCAAGGGTCGTAGCGTCGTGTCTCAAGGGTCGTATCATCGTACTGGAGGGACAGAAGCAGAATCTGTTTTACTCGCGTTCATATCGGGCTGTGGTGGGCGCACCAACAACCTACCGAGGCAACGGTTAACGCACCAAGCACGACTCGGGGCTGACTCACTCACAGCTCACAGCTCACAGCTCACTAGGATATTTCCGAACGCCTAACCCCACCCCTCGCCTCCCCTCCCTCCTGGGTCACCTCACCACAAATAGATATCTTATTAATGTTGATCCAGAATGTTTCGACTGCTGGTACAATGCATCGTCCCTCCCCTTCTGGTGTCTGCTCAATGTGAATGTGGATACACACTCGCCTCATTGCCTCTATATGCTAACACGGTCCCACCCTGTAACACTGTTTCACCTCTGTAGCCATTTGCCACCACTGTAATGCTGCACCACCCTGTATCATTGTGTCACCACTGTGATATTGCACCATCATGTAACATTGTGCCACTGATGTAAGATTGTGTCACCACTGTAACATTGTGTCACCACTGTAACATTGTGTCACCATTGTAGCATTGTGCCACCAGTGTAACACTGTGCCACTATTGTAACATCATCCCTTACAACGCTTCCAGGTGCAACCTGCCCACACATTTCCCTCTGCCTGTTTCTCCTGAAACACCTGCCCCTCACTACCCACTTGCCAACACTGCCCAACCTGCCCCTCACTACCCACTTGCCAACAATGCTCCACCTGCCCCTCACTACCCACTTGCCAACACTGTCCAACCTCCCCTCACTACCCACTTGCCAACACTGTCCAACCTGCCCCTCACTACCCACTTGCCAACACTGCCCAACCTGCCCCTCACTATCCACTTGCCAACACTGCCCAACCTGCCCCTCACTACCCACTTGCCAACACTGCCCAACCTGCCCCTCACTACCCACTTGCCAACACTGTCCAACCTGCCCCTCACTACCCACTTGCCAACACTGCCCAACCTGCCTCTCACTACCCACTTGCCAACACTGCCCAACCTGCCCCTCACTACCCACTTGCCAACAATGCTCCACCTGCCCCTCACTACCCACTTGCCAACAATGCTCAACCTGCCCCTCACTACTCCACTTGCCAACAATGCTCAACCTGCCCCTCACTACTCCACTTGCCAACACTGCCCAACCTGCCCCTCACTACCCACTTGCCAACACTGCCCAACCTGCCCCTCACTACCCACTTGCCAACAATGCTCCACCTGCCCCTCACTACCCACTTGCCAACAATGTTCCACATGCCCCTCACTACTCCACTTGCCAACAATGCTCAACCTGCCCCTCACTACTCCACTTGCCAACAATGCTCCACCTGCCCCTCACTACCCACTTGCCAACAATGTTCCACATGCCCCTCACTACCCCACTTGCCAACTATGCTCAACCTGCCCCTCACTACCTCACTTGCCAACAATGCTCCACCTGCCCCTCACTACCCCACTTGCCAACAATGCTCCACCTGCCCCTCACTACCCCACTTGCCAACAATGCTCCACCTGCCCCTCACTACCCCACTTGCCAACAATGCCCAACCTGCCCCTCACTACCCCACTTGCCAACAATGCTCCACCTGCCCCTCACTACCCCACTTGCCAACACTGCCCAACCTGCCCCTCACTACCCCACTTGCCAACAATGCTCAACCTGCCCCTCATTACCCCACTTGCCAACAATGCTCCACCTTCCCCCCACTACCCACTTGCCAACAGTGCTCCACTTGCCCCTCATTACGCACTTGCAATCAACGCTCCACCTGCTCTTCACTACCCACTTGTCAACAATGCTCCAGCTGCACCTCCTTACCTTGCCAGCAATGCTCCACCTGCCCCTCACAACCCACAAGCCAACCGTGCTCCACCTGCACCTCACCACCTACTTGCCAACCATGCTCCACCTGCACCTCTCTACCCACTTGCAAACCATGCTCCACCTGCCCCTCACTACCCACTTGCAAACAATGCTCCGACTGCCCCTCACCACCCACTTACAAACAATGTTCTACCCTCCCCCTCACTACCCACTTGCCAACAGTGCTTCACCTGCCTCTCGCTACCCACTTGCAAACAGTGCTCCACTTGTCCCTCACCACCCACCCATTTGCAAACAATGCTCCTCTTGCGTCTCACCACCCACTTGCATGCATTGCTTCACCTGCCCCTCACCAGCCACTTGCAAACAATGGTCTACTTACCCTCCACTACTCACTTGCAAACAATGCTCCCCCTGCCCGTCACTGCCCACTTGAAAACAATGCTCCACCTGCCCCTCACCACCAACTTGCAAAAAATGCTCCACCTGCCCCTCACTACCAACTTGTAAACAATGCTTCACCTACCCTTCGCTAACCATTTCCAAACAATGGTCCCACTTGTCCCTCACCACTCACTTGCAAACAGTGCTACACCTACCCCTCACTAACCCACTTGCTAACAATGTTCCACCTGCCCCTGACTACCCACTTGCCAACACTGATCCACCTGCCACTCACTACCCACTTGCAAACAATGCTCCACCTGCACCTCACTACCCACTTGCCAACAATGCTCCACTTGCCTCTCGCCCACCACTTGCATTCACCCACTCGCAAACAATGCTCCAACTGTCCCTCACTACCCACTTGCAAACAATGCTCCACCTGCCCCTCACTACCCACTTGCAAACAATGCTCCACCTGCCCCTCACTGCCCACTTGCAAACAATGCTCCACCTGCCCCTCACTACCCACTTGCAAACAATACTCCACCTGACCCTCACTACCCACATGCAAACAATACTCCACCTGACCCTCCACCTCCTTGCCTACCATGCCCCTCCTGACCCCCCCCCACCACCCACTTGCCCCATCATGCTCCTCCAGGAGTAGGCACTCGCCTCTCATCACGCTCCACCTACCCTTAACCAGCCAGCTGCCTTACGCCATCACACGAGCCAGCTGCCCCTCGCCCCCCGTAGCAACCAGCTGTCAGTGAGCCTGTTTGCTTCTCTCCGAGACCTACATACCTCTCACTGACCAGCTGTCAATAATCAGCCAGCTGTTTCCTCACTTTCCACCTGTCTCCTCACTATCCATCTGCCACCCCCTACTACCCACCTGTCCCCTCACCGTTCACAGTTCTCCCCTCCACCCGGCTGACCACTCACTCACCATCTAGCAGCTTCTTGCCACCCAAGAGACGTTACAATCCAGCTGGTTAGCCCGCGTCAGGTGCTGAGCCGCAGGTCGGGCGGCCACCTGCGCCTCGCTCAGCCAGGGAGATTGTCTTCAGTATGGTACACGGCGACCTGCACTGCGGGGGTGGTGGTGTGCTGCAGGTGATGCGTGGATGGTGGCGGTGGAGCGCTGGTGGTGGTGGTGCGTTGTAGGTGGAGTGTGGGTGGTGGTGTGTTGTAGGTGGAGCGTGGGTGGTGGTATACTGTAGGTGGAGTTTGGACGGTGGTGTGTTGTAGGTAAAGCGTGGGTGGTGGTGTGTTGCAGGTGGAGCATGGGTGGTGGTATATTGTAGGTGGAGCGTGGATGGTGATGTGTTGCAGATGGAGCGTGGGTGGTGGTGTGTTGCAGGTGGAGCGTGGATGGTGGTGTGCTGTAGGTGGAGCGTGGATGGTGGTGTATTCTAGGTAGAGCATGGGTGGTGGTGTGTTGTAGGTGGAGAATGGATGGTGGTGTATTGCAGGTGAAGCGTGGGTGGTCGTGTGTTGTAGGTGGAGCGTGGGTGGTGGTGTATTGTAGGTGGAGCGTGGATGATGGTGTGTTGTCGGTAGAGCGTAGGTGGTGGTGTATTTTAGGTGGAGCGTGGGTATTGTGGTTAGAGAGTGGGTGATGATGGTGGTGAGCTGCAGGTGGGGTGTGGTAGGTGAGGAGGATGTGGTGCAGGTGGAGTTCAGATGGTGATGGTGAGTGTTAAGTGGGTGGTGGTGTTGGTGGTGCAGGTGGGGAGCGGGTGGTGGTGTTGGTGGTGCAGGTGGGGAGCAGGTGGCGGTGGTCGTGCAGGTGGAGAGCAGTGGGTGGTGGGGATACAGCTATTACCAGAACAGTACCGTATTACAGATGTGCCCTGACAGAAGGGAGCCATATTGCAGGTGTACCCTGAGGGTGATAGGTGATGGTGGTGAAGGTGGAGAGGTGGTGGCAGTGGTGGTGAAGGTGAGTGGCAGTGGTAGTGTCTGTAGGTGGAACGTGGGTGGTGATGATGGTGGTGGTGACAATAAGCTGTAGGTGGAGCGTGGGTGGTGGTGGTGGTGACAGTAAGCTGTAGGTGGAGCGTGGATGGTAAGCTTCAAGTGGGTGGATGTGGCACCGGTTATTCGTGCCCCACCGCCAGCAGGGAGGGCGGTGACCAGAGGTAGCAGTGCCCACCTGGGCTGTGACGGGTCATATGAATGGAGAGTGTGGTGGTGCGTGCCTCAGCTGATGATACACCTGGCTCTTTAAGGCAAGACGAATTGTACGAGACGCCAGGAGGGTCCTCCACACAGTGAGGCGGAGGCTGACATAGAACACGTCACAGCCCTCCACTTGCTCTCTCTCTCTCTCTCTCTCTCTCTCTCTCTCTCTCTCTCTCTCTCTCTCTCTCTCTCTCTCTCTCTCTCTCTCACACACACACACATAGTATCTGTGGGACGTGGTGGAGGAGCGCTGTCGGATGCTGTGTGTCGCCGAGCCAGTGGATGAAGGGACATGGAAGCAGAGAGAGAGAGAGAGAGAGAGAGAGAGAGAGACAGATTTGATAAGCTTAAATGATCTAGACAATATCGAGAAGAAGTGTTGTAGGAATCCTCTACCCCCATACTTCACATGCAAATCTTGATTTGGAATTTCCAATAAAGAGCAAAAGTTAGAATGCTACCAGGTGCTGTGGTCGAGGAGATGGAACACACAATACTAACAACGTATATATAAAGTCAAGAGAAATATCAACGTGAGAAATGAAAAGATTCTGGTTTGAGATGTGGCCAGATAACGTCATATCTCAGTAATGAGGAGGGAAGGACTGTAAGCGAGGCAGGCACCAGACCACGGAGGCGAAGAACGTTCTTGTTCAACAGAGAAGGAGGAACACAGCGATGTGCCACTACAGTCACGGATGGAGAGGTCAGGGAGGAAGATATGTACGAGGGTCGGAGATGGGTCTAGTGTGGTGAGGAACTCCACTGGAGGTAGGGAAGGAACCCGAGTTAAGAACCATACAATACCATCATGAACGAAGGATGACTGTAGGTTCACATTGTGGAAATGTAGGGATGATTCTGCAGGTGGGAGGGAAGATGATATGCTGCTGGTGGGGAGGGGATGGTAGTAACGCTGCTGGTGGGGAGGGGATGGTAGTAACGCTGCGGGTGGGGAGGGGATGGTAGTAACGCTGCTGGTGGGGAGGGGATGGTAGTAACGCTGCTGGTGGGGAGGGGATGGTAGTAACGCTGCTGGTGGGGAGGGGATGGTAGTAACGCTGCGGGTGGGGAGGGGATGGTAGTAACGCTGCGGGTGGGGAGGGGATGGTAGTAACGCTGCGGGTGGGGAGGGGATGGTAGTAACGCTGCTGGTGGGGAGGGGATGGTAGTAACGCTGCGGGTGGGGAGGGGATGGTAGTAACGCTGCGGGTGGGGAGGGGATGGTAGTAACGCTGCGGGTGGGGAGGGGATGGTAGTAACGCTGCGGGTGGGGAGGGGATGGTAGTAACGCTGCTGGTGGGGAGGGGATGGTAGTAACGCTGCGGGTGGGGAGGGGATGGTAGTAACGCTGCGGGTGGGGAGGGGATGGTAGTAACGCTGCTGGTGGGGAGGGGATGGTAGTAACGCTGCTGGTGGGGAGGGGATGGTAGTAACGCTGCTGGTGGGGAGGGGATGGTAGTAACGCTGCTGGTGGGGAGGGGATGGTAGTAACGCTGCGGGTGGGGAGGGGATGGTAGTAACGCTGCTGGTGGGGAGGGGATGGTAGTAACGCTGCTGGTGGGGAGGGGATGGTAGTAACGCTGCTGGTGGGGAGGGGATGGTAGTAACGCTGCTGGTGGGGAGGGGATGGTAGTAACGCTGCTGGTGGGGAGGGGATGGTAGTAACGCTGCGGGTGGGGAGGGGATGGTAGTAACGCTGCTGGTGGGGAGGGGATGGTAGTAACGCTGCGGGTGGGGAGGGGATGGTAGTAACGCTGCGGGTGGGGAGGGGATGGTAGTAACGCTGCTGGTGGGGAGGGGATGGTAGTAACGCTGCTGGTGGGGAGGGGATGGTAGTAACGCTGCGGGTGGGGAGGGGATGGTAGTAACGCTGCGGGTGGGGAGGGGATGGTAGTAACGCTGCTGGTGGGGAGGGGATGGTAGTAACGCTGCTGGTGGGGAGGGGATGGTAGTAACGCTGCGGGTGGGGAGGGGATGGTAGTAACGCTGCGGGTGGGGAGGGGATGGTAGTAACGCTGCGGGTGGGGAGGGGATGGTAGTAACGCTGCGGGTGGGGAGGGGATGGTAGTAACGCTGCTGGTGGGGAGGGGATGGTAGTAACGCTGCGGGTGGGGAGGGGATGGTAGTAACGCTGCTGGTGGGGAGGGGATGGTAGTAACGCTGCGGGTGGGGAGGGGATGGTAGTAACGCTGCTGGTGGGGAGGGGATGGTAGTAACGCTGCTGGTGGGGAGGGGATGGTAGTAACGCTGCGGGTGGGGAGGGGATGGTAGTAACGCTGCTGGTGGGGAGGGGATGGTAGTAACGCTGCGGGTGGGGAGGGGATGGTAGTAACGCTGCGGGTGGGGAGGGGATGGTAGTAACGCTGCGGGTGGGGAGGGGATGGTAGTAACGCTGCGGGTGGGGAGGGGATGGTAGTAACGCTGCGGGTGGGGAGGGGATGGTAGTAACGCTGCGGGTGGGGAGGGGATGGTAGTAACGCTGCTGGTGGGGAGGGGATGGTAGTAACGCTGCGGGTGGGGAGGGGATGGTAGTAACGCTGCTGGTGGGGAGGGGATGGTAGTAACGCTGCGGGTGAGGAGGGGATGGTAGTAACGCTGCTGGTGGGGAGGGGATGGTAGTAACGCTGCTGGTGGGGAGGGGATGGTAGTAACGCTGCTGGTGGGGAGGGGATGGTAGTAACGCTGCGGGTGGGGAGGGGATGGTAGTAACGCTGCGGGTGGGGAGGGGATGGTAGTAACGCTGCGGGTGGGGAGGGGATGGTAGTAACGCTGCTGGTGGGGAGGGGATGGTAGTAACGCTGCTGGTGGGGAGGGGATGGTAGTAACGCTGCTGGTGGGGAGGGGATGGTAGTAACGCTGCGGGTGGGGAGGGGATGGTAGTAACGCTGCGGGTGGGGAGGGGATGGTAGTAACGCTGCTGGTGGGGAGGGGATGGTAGTAACGCTGCTGGTGGGGAGGGAATGGTAGTAACGCTGCTGGTGGGGAGGGGATGGTAGTAACGCTGCTGGTGGGGAGGGGAATGGTAGTAACGCTGCTGGTGGGGAGGGGATGGTAGTAACGCTGCTGGTGGGGAGGGAATGGTAGTAACGCTGCGGGTGGGGAGGGGATGGTAGTAACGCTGCGGGTGGGGAGGGGATGGTAGTAACGCTGCTGGTGGGGAGGGAATGGTAATATGCTGCAGGTAGAGAGGTGATGGTATTATGCTCTACGTGAGGGAATGGTAGTATGCTGCAGGTGTGGAGGGGATGGTAGTAATGCTGCAGGTGGGGACGGTTGTGGAGAGGTACGCACTACATGTGTTACAGGTGTCACAGGTGCATTCTGACTAAACGGTGACATATTACAGGTGTAATGAGACAGAACAGTGCCGTCTTGTAGACACAGTGATGCCACATTGCAGGTGTAATGTATTGGAACGGTGCCTTATACTGGAGGTGAAGTTATACAGAGCGATGCCATACTGCATGTGTAATCAGACAGAGCGATGCCATACTGCACGTGTAATCAGACAGAGCGATGCCATACTGCATGTGTAATCAGACAGAGCGATGCCATACTGCACGTGTAATCAGACAGAGCGATGCCATACTGCATGTGTAATCAGACAGAGCGATGCTATACGGCAGGTGTAATCAGAGAGAGCGATGCTATACGGCAGGTGTAATCAGAGAGAGCGATGCTATATTGCAGGTGTAATCAGGCAGAACGATGCCAATTACAAGGAAAATAAAAAGTGTAATTAGACGAGAGAGTTTCACCATGCCACGCTGGGGGACCAGGCGAGGCTGCTGGCGGTATGTCGTCTGTTAACGCCGAGGTGAGGGTCGTCCCTCCCACACGGGGAGTCCTGGTAGTTACAACCAGCTGACCTTGGAGGATGATGGAGCCCAGAGTTACCAGCGACTGACCTTAGAGTTACATGCAGCTGACCTTGGAGGATGATGGAGCCCAGAGTTACCAGCGACTGACCTTGGAGGATGATGGAGCCCAGAGTTACCAGCGACTGACCTTGGAGGATGATGGAGCCCAGAGTTACCAGCGACTGACCTTGGGGGATGATGGAGCCCAGAGTTACAAGCGACTGACCTTAGAGTTACATGCAGCTGACCTCGGGGTATGATGGGATGATGGAGCCTGGAGTTACCAGCGAGCGACTATAACCATTCTGGTTTATATGTTGACAAGTACAGTCATAACAGCCACATGCAAGTTGGCTCCAACATACAAGGCATCATTCAGGTACAACACACACGCACTACAACACATGATAGTGCATAGTGGCACTCACACTTGTAAGACCTTACACTCACACACACACACACACACACACACACACACACACACACACACACACACACACACACACATAAACACGTCGAGCAATGTAGGGAGAGAGTAACCAGAGGACTTAATGGAGCAGTATACTTGTCATGCAAGACGTAAAGAAGTACCTTCATGGTGTAAGACTGGTGGATGAAGGGCGTTACACGACTCACGATCTGGCTGATGAAGACAGCGTACATAGGTTTCAGAATTTGTACTGTATGTAGTAAGGAATGTTCACGGGATGGGGGAGCCCACGAGAGTAAAACTTCCATCCCGCACGGTGCATACACACACACACACACACACACACACACACACACACACACACACACACACACACAGCAAGAGGGGTCAGCTGTCCGACAGTCGAGCGATCGAGACAGCCAAAGAGCTCCCCCATCCTCCCTTATCCCCAGTGTAATGACTGTGGCGCCCGGTATCACGGTCGATCATGTGACTCTCATCATCAGTGATTAACACACACACACACACACACACACACACACACACACACACACACACACACACTCATTGATAACCCCCGCCTGATAACACACACTACACCACCACCACCTGTGCTGGCTTCTTCCTCACGAGCAGCAACAACACGATTACTGGGGTCTAGATCATTTGACTTGCGAGTACGACAGTACTCCAGTTTGCTCTCTCTCTCTCTCTCTCTCTCTCTCTCTCTCTCTCTCTCTCTCTCTCTCTCTCTCTCTCTCTCTCTCTCTCTCTCTCTCGTCTTCCGCGTCAGTACACGTTATTCAGTCTCACTAACCACTCCCAAGTGCCCATTGTTTGCCCCTGAGAGTGTGTCCTGCCACACTGAAAAGTTAGGTCAGGCAGACGTGCTGTAGTTACGTGGTAGCTTGAGGAAGACAAGGACACAGCAGGGATGTTATTACAATCCTGAGGTTTTCTCAATCATGAACACCGGATATGAGACTTGACCTGAGGGCGGACGTACATACGTACATCTTAGACATTTTGACAACTCTACTTCTGTAGTATGGTAACTCTACTTCTGTAACGTGGTAACTCTACTTCTGTATTATGACAACTCTACTTCTGTATTATGGCAACTTTACTTCTGTATTATTGCAACTCTACTTCTGTATTGTGATAACTCTACTTCTGTATTATGGTAACTCTACTTCTGTATTGTGGTAACTCTACTTCTGTATTATGGTAACTCTACTTCTGTATTATGACAACTCTACTTCTGTATTGTGGCAACTTTACTTATGTATTATGGCAACTCTACTTCTGTATTGTGGTAACTCTACTTCTGTATCATGGTAACTCTACTTCTGTATTATGGTAACTATTTCTGTATTGTGGTAACTCTACTTCTGTATTTTGGTAACTCTACTTCTGTATTATGGTAACTCTACTTCTGTATTATGGTAACTATTTCTGTATTGTGGTAACTCTACTTCTGTATTATGGTAACCTTACTTCTGTATTATGACAACTCTACTTCTATATTATAGTAACTTTACTTCTGTATTATGGCAACTCTACTTCTGTATTGTGGTAACTCTACTTCTGTATTATTGTAACTCTACTTCTGTATTGTGGTAACTTTACTTCTATATTATGGTAACTCTACTTCTGTATTATGACAACTCTACTTCTGTATTATGGCAACTTTACTTATGTATTATGGCAACTCTACTTCTGTATTGTGGTAACTCTACTTCTGTATTATGGTAACTCTACTTCTGTATTACGGTAACTCTATTTCTGCATTGTGGTAACTCTACTTCTGTATTATGGTAACTCTACTTCTGTATTATGGTAACCCTACTTTTGTATTATGACAACTCTCCTTCTATATTATGGCAACTTTACTTCTGTATTATGGCAGCTCTACTTCTGTATTGTGGTAACTCTACTTCTGTATTATGGTAACTATACTTCTGTATTATGACAACTCTCCTTCTATATTATGGCAACTTTACTTCTGTATTATGGCAGCTCTACTTCTGTATTGTGGTAACTCTACTTCTGTATTATGGCAACTCTACTTCTGTATTATGACAACTCTACTTCTGTATTATGGTAACTCTACTTCTGTATTACGGTAACTCTACTTCTGTATTGTGGTAACTCTACTTCTGTATTATGGTAACTCTACTTCTGTATTATGACAACTCTACTTCTGTATTATGGTAACTCTACTTCTGTATTATGACAACTCTACTTCTGTATTATGGTAACTCTACTTCTGTATTATGGTAACTCTACTTCTGTATCGTGGTAACCCTACTTTTGCATTATGGTAACTCTTCTGTATTATGGTAACTCTACTTCTGTATTATGGTAACTCTTCTTCTGTATTATGGTAACTACTGCATTTCAGTAACTCTAATTCTGCATTGTAGTAACTCTACTTCTTTCTTATAGTAAATAGACATTATAGTAACTCGACTTCTGCATTACAGTAACTAAACTTGTGTGTTACAATAAATAAGCATTACAGGAAGTCTACATTACATTAGCTCTACATTTTCATTTTAGTAAATTGAAATTATAGTTATTCTAGTTCTGAATCACAGGTACTCTGCTTCTGCTTTAAAGCAACTCTTCTTATGCATTACAGTAACTCCGCTTCAGCATTACAGTAACTCTCCTGGGGATAGGGGATTAAGAATACTTCCCACGTATTCCCTGCGTGTCGTAGAAGGCGACTAAAAGGGGAGGGAGCGGGGGGCTGGAAATCCTCCCCTCTCGTTTTTTTTTTTTTCTTTTTTTTTTTTCTTTTTTTTTTTCAAAAGAAGGAACAGAGAATTGGGCCAGGTGAGGGTATTCCCTCAAAGGCCCAGTCCTCTGTTCTTAACGCTACCTCGCTAATGCGGTAAATGGCGAATAGTTTGAAAGAAAGAAAAGATATATATATATATATATATATATATATATATATATATATATATATATATATATATATATATGATAGAGTTGATAGAGATGCTCTGTGGAAGGTATTAAGAATATATGGTGTGGGAGGAAAGTTGTTGGAAGCAGTGAAATGTTTTTATCGAGGATGTAAGGCATGTGTACGTGTAGGAAGAGAGGAAAGTGATTGGTTCTCAGTGAATGTAGGTTTGCGGCAGGGGTGTGTGATGTCTCCATGGTTGTTTAATTTGTTTATGGATGGGGTTGTTAGGGAGGTAAATGCAAGAGTTTTGGAAAGAGGGGCAAGTATGAAGTCTGTTGGGGATGAGAGAGCTTGGGAAGTGAGTCAGTTGTTGTTCGGTGATGATACAGCGCTGGTGGCTGATTCATGTGAGAAACTGCAGAAGCTGGTGACTGAGTTTGGTAAAGTGTGTGGAAGAAGAAAGTTAAGAGTAAATGTGAATAAGAGCAAGGTTATTAGGTACAGTAGGGTTGAGGGTCAAGTCAATTGGGAGGTGAGTTTGAATGGAGAAAAACTGGAGGAGGTGAAGTGTTTTAGATATCTGGGAGTGGATCTGGCAGCGGATGGAACCATGGAAGCGGAAGTGGATCATAGGGTGGGGGAGGGGGCGAAAATTCTGGGGGCCTTGAAGAATGTGTGGAAGTCGAGAACATTATCTCGGAAAGCAAAAATGGGTATGTTTGAAGGAATAGTGGTTCCAACAATGTTGTATGGTTGCGAGGCGTGGGCTATGGATAGAGTTGTGCGCAGGAGGATGGATGTGCTGGAAATGAGATGTTTGAGGACAATGTGTGGTGTGAGGTGGTTTGATCGAGTGAGTAACGTAAGGGTAAGAGAGATGTGTGGAAATAAAAAGAGCGTGGTTGAGAGAGCAGAAGAGGGTGTTTTGAAGTGGTTTGGGCACATGGAGAGGATGAGTGAGGAAAGATTGACCAAGAGGATATATGTGTCGGAGGTGGAGGGAACAAGGAGAAGAGGGAGACCAAATTGGAGGTGGAAAGATGGAGTGAAAAAGATTTTGTGTGATCGGGGCCTGAACATGCAGGAGGGTGAGAGGAGGGCAAGGAATAGAGTGAATTGGAGCGATGTGGTATACTGGGGTTGACGTGCTGTCAGTGGATTGAATCAAGGCATGGAAAGCTGTGTAGGTATGTATATTTGCGTGTGCGGACGTATGTATATACATGTGTATGGGGGGGGTTGGGCCATTTCTTTCGTCTGTTTCCTTGCGCTACCTCGCAAACGCGGGAGACAGCGACAAAGTATAATAAAAAAAAAAAAAAAAAAAAATATATATATATATATATATATATATATATATATATATATATATATATATATATATATATATATATAACTCTACTTCTATTACATTAACTCTACTTCTGAACTGTAGTAACTCTACATATGTACCAATGGGTGGGTAGTGGTGGGCCGCACTGTAGCGTCCGTACCCCGCCCAGCCTGGCCACCCTACCCTCCGTGTGCACGTTTGTCACACACTTCACAACGACGCATTGTGAGTGAACGTGGGACGGGGAGGAACAGGTCGAACTGATGCGTGTTTCGGCCGTCTCTCTGACCTCCTGAATATTGATATGTCTACTGCAGATTTTAAATGAGACGGACATGACCTTACTGTATTGAAGCGGGTGCATTCTTGTACTTGGCAAATTTTTTTTTTTTTTTCCGTTGAAATTTTACATTTTTTTCAGATTTTTAATGTGATTTGTTCCTACTCTTGTGGTGATTCTTCCACCGCGGTAAGACTCGTCATGCCAACGTCCTCTGTATGTGACCGTCTCACTGTAGTGAGGCAAAGGGCAAGAATTTTTCTCTTCTTTTCATCAGTTCATAAAGTACTACCAACTACACAAGGATGATGGCGATATATAGCGAGCGTCCAGTCTGTACCACACTGCTCGTATTCCTATATACGATTTTGAATTTAGAAAAAATTATACAAAGTATTTTATCATCTTTTGAGAAAGGTTAAGTCTGGACATGTTGGAGTTCAGGATGAAGTTCAGATGATGCTAATATGAAGGTCAGGCTCAAGAATTCAATATTGGCTTCCAATGCTTCTCTGCTGACCTTGCCTGTACAACATAATTCATGCACCTGAAGTATTCAGGGAAAGATCGGTTCAAAGGAGGATGAGCCAATTGGATTATATATATATATATATATATATATATATATATATATATATATATATATATATATATATATATATATATATATATATTTATATATATATATATATATATATATATATATATATATATATATATATATATATATATATATATATATATATATATATATATATTGCTTCGTATCACGTTTCATACAACCTTAAGAGTCAAGAACTGTACACAGTAGTGTTATGTAAATATAAATACAAAAACACAATCTTCCAAAAGTTTAAAGGTTTAATGCTTTTTCTACTTAAAACACAAAGTAATTATTACATTTCTTCGGGCATTATTAGATTTTATACTAATGGATAGGCGTGCAAACGGTAGACTCTTGGAGGTAAATGTGTTGAGATAGGCAGCTGGTGGGATGTCTGATCATTACCTGGTGGAGGCGAGGGTGAAGATTTGTACAGTTCGGAAAAAAAGGGAAACGATATTGGTGAGAAGAGAATGGTGAAATTAGGTCAGGATCAATAAACTGATCACCAGTAAACTTCAGGGAGAATATGAAGTTGTTTTGCATGAAGGTTAATCGTGTGAGAAAGACAAGGGGGCAAATGGGAACATCTTTGAAGGGGACAAATGGGGAAGTAGTAACAGACAGTGATGACGTGAGGAGGAGACAGAGTGAGTTCTGAAGGACTGCTGCATGTGTTTGATGATAGGGTGGCAGATATATGGTGTTTTGGTCGGGTTGGTGTGCGAAGTGAGTCATGGATAGTAGTTTGGTGAAGAGAGAAGAGGTGGTGAAAGCTTTGCGTAAGATGAAATGTAGAGATGCGGCGGGAGTGGATGGTTCTGTAGTTGAATCTATTAAGAAAGGGGTGACTGTGTCTCTGAATGGTTAGTGAGGATCATGGTGAGGTGCCTGAAGATTGGCAGAATGCATATATAGAGTCAGTGTATAAAGGCAAGAGGGGGATAAGGTCGAGTGTTCAAACTACAGAGGTATAAGTTTGTTGAGTATTCGTGGTAAGTTGTATGGGAGGGTATTGATAGAGAAGTTGAAGGCATGTACATAGCATCAGATTGGGAAGAGCATTGTGCTTTCAGAGGTGGCAGAGGGTGTGTGGATCAGGTGTTTTCTTTAAAGAATGTTTGAGAAGTTTGTATGTGGCATTTAAGAGTCTGGAGAAAGCATATGATAGGGTGATAGAGAAGCCTTGAGATAGGTCTTGAGAATATATGGTATGGGAGGAAAGCTGCTAGAAGCAGTGAGAATTGCTAATCAATGATGTAAGGCGTGTGTACGAGTAAGAAGAGAGGAAAGTGAGTGGTCCCAAGTGAAGGGGTGTGAGATGTTCTATGAAAGTGCGTGTTCATATATATATATATATATATATATATATATATATATATATATATATATATATATATATATATATATATATATATATATATCACGGAAAGAAAGCAAAATATTTAGGAATGCATTAGTAGCGAGACGTGGCTACAGATTTTTTTTTTGTATTGCCACTCGTCTTCCCTAATGCTTTTGTCGGAACTTTCCTGGTCTGTTGCCCATTGTGAACGAGCTTCATTCAGGAAAAACAAAGGCTCGAGACTAAGGCTCAGGTATGACCAAGGCTCATGATAAGGTTCATATACTGAAATTTCGGTTGAAATTCTCGAGTGTGTAAGTGAGCAAGTGCAGCTAGTATCAGCGCTCCCAACAGACCATTACGTTTTCTGATAACCTATCTGTTGACTCCAAACAGGATCATCGTCAAAGTAAACAAACAGAAACTCTGAACACTGAAGTGAAGGAGTTTCAGGATCTACAACCTCAGAAGATGTAGTGTGGATCGTGCAACACCTGGCCGCTAAAAGCAGTACCTGACGGATTATAATCGTTATGTATAGCGCCCTTAAGCTTCATCTTAACCGAACACTTCAACAGGTTATGAGTAACAGTGACTGGTCAACCCACACATCCAGAAATTGTGGTCAGTCTTTCCAACAAGCAGCTGTACAATGACACAACTTCAGCATTTGGATATGTGTTATTTTTTGCCATTTCTAACAGATCAGTGAAGAGTGTAGCGAAAGCACTCCGCTACCTTCAAAAATATTTTGATGCATACAGGACATCAGCATTTGTAAGGGTTTTGTTTAAGTAGCCGTGTCAAACGATGCCATTCCTAAATGTCCTCAGAAATTTCAGGTTGCTCTTAAAAACCTGAAGAAAGACGAAGTTCTACATATGAACAAAACTGAGAAATCCCATACGGTTTCAGTAGTACACCAAAGTGGCCATTTCTATCTCAGTGACCCAGAAACTTACACTGAACTTAGAAGAAATGTATTTAAGACTGTCAACAGTTAGTTCAACCAGAAGGTGAAACACCTCAAAGGTAATTATGACTTGATAAAACAACTGTTAGCCATTTCTCCTTCACTCACGTATATATACGGTCTAATTACGACCCAGCAATCTCTTGTATATAAACTCTCGAAGTGGAATGTGGCCTCGTTAAACCCTCTAGTTGGTACAATCTCCCTATCAGACATAGAAAATATAACGAGGATCTTGTCAACCAACTGAATCACATACTGTACGTGTAAACTTCATCTCTGATCATGTAAATCTTGACGTGAAGTTATTCTTCACTTATAATGTTCCAGTACACGACTTACTGGAGGTTTTGGTCTGAACAACGTTGGAAGCGCCATCTACCCTTGTCTTCGGCTACTACCATCGAACTCATTAAGCTCTGCATCAAAGAGTACGGGTTTTTCCAATAATGAGTACTATCTACAGAGATTCGGAATAGCGATGGGAAATCTCGCTTTCTAATGAGTAACCTTCATGTGGAGTTCCTCAAAGTTGAATTTCTTCGCAACGTCATACCAACAGGCGCCAAATGACTTCGGTATGTAGATGACGTAATTTGCATACAGCATAATGCTGGAAAAATCAACTATTTCCTCTTTAGCCTTCCCTGTATAAAAAAAAAAAAAAATGTACCTATGAAGAAGAAAATGTGGGTACCCTGCCATTTTCTTTTGGGGGGTTGGGAGGGGGGAAGAGACAGAGTGTGCACAGTGTGCACAGGCATATAAACCAATCCAGTTCATTATATAAGCTCAAATATATATATATATATATATATATATATATATATATATATATATATATATATATATATATATATATATATATATATATATATATTCCCTAAATACATCCCATTCCTCCCCCACTCCCCTTACTTCCATTGTTCTCACCTTTTTCCATTCTGTACTCAGTCTCTCCTGGTACTTCCTCACACAAGTCTCCTTTCCAAGCTCACTTACTCTCACCACCCTCTTCACCCCAACATTCACTCTTCTTTTCTGAAAACCCATACAAATCTTCACCTTAGCCTCCACAAGATAGTGATGGATTGCGCAAAAGATGCTTGTGGCATGAGAAGAGTGGGAGGTGGGTTGATTAGAAAGGGTAGTGAGTGGTGGGATGAAGAAGTAAGAGTATTAGTGAAAGAGAAGAGAGAGGCATTTGGACGATTTTTGCAGGGAAAAAATGAAATTGAGTGGGAGACGTATAAAAGAAAGAGACAGGAGGTCAAGAGAAAGGTGCAAGAGGTGAAAAAAAAAGGGCAAATAAGAGTTGGGGTGAGAGAGTATCATTAAATTTTAGGGAGAATAAAAAGATGTTCTGGAAGGAGGTAAATAAAGTGCGTAAGACAAGGGAGCAAATGGGAACTTCAGTGAAGGGCGCAAATGGGGAGGTGATAACATGTAGTGGTGATGTGAGAAGGAGATGGAGTGAGTATTTTGAAGGTTTGTTGAATGTGTTTGATGATAGAGTGGCAGATATAGGGTGTTTTGGTCGAGGTGGTGTGCAAAGTGCGAGGGTTAGGGAAAATGAGTTGGTAAACAGAGAAGAGGTAGTAAAAGCTTTGCGGAAGATGGTATTGCAGTGGAATTTATTAAAAAAAAGGGGTGACTGTATTGTTGACTGGTTGGTAAGGCTATTTAATGTATGTATGACTCATGGTGAGGTGCCTGAGGATTGGCGGAATGCGTGCATAGTGCCATTGTACAAAGGCAAAGGGGATAAGAGTGAGTGCTCAAATTACAGAGGTATAAGTTTGTTGAGTATTCCTGGCAAATTATATGGGAGGGTATTGATTGAGAGGGTGAAGGCATGTACAGAGCATCAGATTGGGGAAGAGCAGTGTGGTTTCAGAAGTGGTAGAGGATGTGTGGATCAGGTGTTTGCTTTGAAGAATGTGTGTGAGAAATACTTAGAAAAGCAAATGGATTTGTATGTAGCATTTATGGATCTGGAGAAGGAATATGATAGAGTTGATAGAGATGCTCTGTGGAAGGTATTAAGAATATATGGTGTGGGAGGCAAGTTGTTAGAAGCAGTGAAAAGTTTTTATCGAGGATGTAAGGCATGTGTACGTGTAGGAAGAGAGGAAAGTGATTGGTTCTCAGTGAATGTAGGTTTGCGGCAGGGGTGTGTGATGTCTCCATGGTTGTTTAATTTGTTTATGGATGGGGTTGTTAGGGAGGTGAATGCAAGAGTTTTGGAAAGAGGGGCAAGTATGAAGTCTGTTGGGGATGAGAGAGCTTGGGAAGTGAGTCAGTTGTTCGCTGATGATACAGCGCTGGTGGCTGATTCATGTGAGAAACTGCAGAAGCTGGTGACTGAGTTTGGTAAAGTGTGTGAAAGAAGAAAGTTAAGAGTAAATGTGAATAAGAGCAAGGTTATTAGGTACAGTAGGGTTGAGGGTCAATTCAATTGGGAGGTGAGTTTGAATGGAGAAAAACTGGAGGAAGTGAAGTGTTTTAGATATCTGGGAGTGGATCTGGCAGCGGATGGAACCATGGAAGCGGAAGTGGATCATAGGGTGGGGGAGGGGGCGAAAATTCTGGGAGCCTTGAAGAATGTGTGGAAGTCGAGAACATTATCTCGGAAAGCAAAAATGGGTATGTTTGAAGGAATAGTGGTTCCAACAATGTTGTATGGTTGCGAGGCGTGGACTATGGATAGAGTTGTGCGCAGGAGGATGGATGTGCTGGAAATGAGATGTTTGAGGACAATGTGTGGTGTGAGGTGGTTTGATCGAGTAAGTAACGTACGGGTAAGAGAGATGTGTGGAAATAAAAAGAGCGTGGTTGAGAGAGCAGAAGAGGGTGTTTTGAAATGGTTTGGTCACATGGAGAGAATGAGTGAGGAAAGATTGACCAAGAGGATATATGTGTCGGAGGTGGAGGGAACGAGGAGAAGAGGGAGACCAAATTGGAGGTGGAAAGATGGAATGAAAAAGATTTTGTGTGATCGGGGCCTGAACATGCAGGAGGGTGAAAGGAGGGCAAAGAATAGAGTGAATTGGAGCGATGTTGTATACCGGGGTTGACGTGCTGTCAGTGGATTGAATCAAGGCATGTGTATGGGGGTGGGTTGGGCCATTTCTTTCGTCTGTTTCCTTGCGCTACCTCGCAAACGCGGGAGACAGCGAAAAAAAAAAAGTATATATATAGATATATATATATATATATATATATATATATATATATATATATATATATATATTTATATATATATATATTTATTTTTTATTTATTTATTTATTTATTTATTTATCTATTTTGCTTTGTCGCTGTCTCCCGCGTTAGCGAGGTGGCGCAAGGAAACAGACGAAAGAATGGCCCAACCCACCCACATAAACATGTATATACATACACGTCCACACACGCAAACATACATACCTAAACATTTCAATGTACACATATATGTACATCCACAGACATATACATATATACACATGTACATAATAGAACTTCTTACCTCACCAGAATAAAGTAAACCAATCCGTGTTTACCTCAACGTTCTCTCATACGTACCGCATTTACAGCACTGATTGGTTTTCATCGTGAAATCTTTAAAACATATGAAACTGCATCGTCCTCAGAGTACTGCGGGACCTTCATGGGTAAATCTTTGTATTGTGCCAAGAAGAATTCATTTCATCCCGAAAACCAAAGAACCTTATAACACCTTATAGCACCTTATAGCCCTGACGTATGATAACACCTGAGTATGGCTCAGACTAAAGGAATTCTATATTAATATTTCATTTAAGAACAGAAATACATTGGGAAACTTGCTCGTTAAAAAAAAAGATGCCTGAAAATACATATGATTATGTTTATCAGATACCATGCATGGAATGCAACAATCTGGAAAAGAACTGAATTTAAGAATGAAGAGGCATTAGTACAGTGCTCATGTTGGGCAAGAACCAAGTGCTTTGTTCCTGCATAGGCAAGACTTCAGCCACCTTACTGGGCGCAACAACGCTCAGAAGACTGCAACTTGTCTTTCAATTGTAAGCAGAAGTATCAAACACAGTTTTCAAAATCATTTCAATACCGTACTAAGTGTAATATATACATTACATCTCGTCAATATAAAAGGATTTGTCAGTATATACAAGTTTACGACCTGATCCATGACTTGACCTTTGCTTTATGTGGTTCTGTCTGTTACCTGACCCTCGCCTGTTGACGTCACGCCCCTTATCTGCCCCATGTGTGTATAAAACCGAACCTATGTTCATTCTGTCCCTGACCTAGTGACGACACTAGCAAAAGCGCTCGTGCCTTTGTGTTTTATCTTCAACCTGGCTACCACAATATGCATATATATATATATATATATATATATATATATATATATATATATATATATATATATATATTATTTATTATAGTTAATCGCCGTCTCCCGCGTCAGCGAGTTACCGTAAGGAAACAGACGAAAGAATACTTCCCACGTATTCCCTGCGTGTCGTAGAAGGCGACCAAGAATGGAGGGAGCGGAGGGCTGGAAATCCTCCCCTCCACTTTTTACTTTTCCAAAAGAGGGAACAGAGAAGGGGGCCAAGTGAGGATTTTCTCTCTAAGGCTCAGTCCTCTGTTCTTAGCACTACCTTGCTGGCGCGGGAAGTGGCAAAAACATATGGAAAAAAAAAAAAAAAAAAAAAAAAAAAAAAATATATATATATATATATATATATATATATATATATATATATATATATATATATATATATATATATATTATATTCTATTATACTTTGTCGCTGTCTCCCGCGTTAGCGAGGTAGCGCAAGAAAACAGAAGAAAGAATGGCCTAACCCACCCACATACCCATATACGCACATATACATACCTATACATCTCAATGTATATATATATATATATATATATATATATATATATATATATATATATATATATATATATACATATATATACACATGTACATAATTCATAGTCTGCCCTTATTCATTCACGTCGCCACCCCGCCACACATGAAATGAAAACCCCCTACCCCCGCATGTGCGCAAGGTAGCGCTAGAAAAAGACAACAAAGGCCACATTCGTTCACACTCAGTCTCTAGCTGTCATGTATAATGTACCGAAACCACAGCTCCCTTTCCACATATATATATGATCATACTAGTCTGTGATGAAAGTTATGAAGGTGAAATCGCACTTCAGTACGAGTTTATACAATTTCATTTGACATGTAATTTTTCTATACATGTGGCACGACAATCCACCGCCGTCTTGCATCCATCAGTACAGACCAGCCACTGATTGGTGCAAGACGGCGGTACTCCGTTGTGATGTTGTAATATGAATAACTTAGTTAAGTACTGGCACCTGATGAGGTGGATTGTTCCCCCGAAACATGTCGTGCCACATGTATAGAAAAATTACATGTTAAACAAACTTGTATGAACTCGTACTGAAGTGCGATTTCACCTTCATATATCATATATATATATATATATATATATATATATATATATATATATATATATATATATATATATATATATATATATATATATATAATTCATTTTCTATATATGATCGCCACCTTTTGCGCCAGCGAGGTAGCGCCAAGAACTGACGAAGAAATGGCCCCATATGCTAATATCCACGCTCTAGCCTTCATGTATTATGCAATGAAACCAGAGCCCCTGTCCACATTCTTACCCCAAAGACTTTCCCGAGGTTTTCCCAACCGCTTTATATGCCTTACTTCAGCTCACTGAGAGCACGTCGACCCTGTATAGCACATTGCTCCAGTTCACTCTCTCCTTTGCAGGCACCGCACCCTTCTGCATATTCAGACCTCGAACATTCAAACCATCTTTCAGTCCATCCCTCCACCACCGCCTTCGTTTCCTTGTTCCCTTCACTTCATACTTGTAGATCCTCTTTCTCATGCTCTCCACACTCATCCTCTCCACATGTTCAAACAATTTCAGCACACCCTCTTCCGTCCTTCCACACATACTCCTCTTACTACCACACCTCTTTCTTACCCCAACCTTTCTTATTCGACCAATTCTCTCACGCCGTATATTGCCTTTAAACACTTCATTTCCAGCGCCTCCATCCTCTTCTTCATATTTTTGCTTAACACCTAAGCCTCACATCCATACAGCGCCATCTTTGCGTCTTGAGATAGTAACCTCTCCTTCCAACATCTCTCATCTAAATAAATGTATTTACGAACAAAAGAAGTTCAGTTTGTATAATGTTAACTTCGTCCTTGACTCTTTTTTATGTTAGCCAACTGGTTATGGAACAACTTTTTGTTTCCTCGGTTATATTTTCCCATCACAGTATTTACCACGTGTGTACTGGATTGTAGTCACGTTTTCTAATTAGAGTAATTCCCCAGAAGCCTCCTATGCTCTAACCATTTTCTTTTCTTTCCCTCTTCGTAAAAATCTAATATTTTTCTGTGTTTGGTTTCTCACAAGATTTGCTGATACCGTCGTCTCCAGTTTATGAACTTCTATAATTAACTAATTATTAAAAAAAAAAATGCTTCTCCCATTCGACTACAGGCAAGCTTTGATAGATTTAAATGTGCCTCAGTCAAATATTTTATCAATGGATTTTCCGATTATTTCACAACACCGACAACGTATCTCTCCCATCCGTTTTGTGTTGAATGAATTCTTGGTTCCATTATAACCTGATCACAAAAAAGTTATATCGCAATTAATGGTTTTGTGCCATGAAAACCGTACAAATGAGTATTGTTATTCATTAACCTTCTGAGCACGACAGCATGACCCTTGGGTATGACAACCTGACCTTTGGCCTCATGTTTTGCAAAGATATAGGCCATATCATCACACCCTGTGGCCGTAACGCCCTACCTAAGGGTCGTGCCGTCCTGCTCATGGGTCGAGTTGTACCTTCATGCTCAAGGGTCGTACCTTCATGCTCAAGGGTCGAGTCGTACCTCCATGCTCAAGGGTCGTACCTTCGTACTCAAGGACTTGAATGCTGAATTACGTGTGACTAGGGTCAAGATGATGAGCTCGCCTTAACTCTGATCATTCACACATACATACAGACAATGCTAATGGCTGGGGTGCACCCACAAGATTAGGTATAAACGTTCAAAGTGTATACCATCTTCATTCGGACATCCATTAGGTTACTGGAGAGCTGATAGGGCTGTTGGAGTGGATGAAGGGACGGGTTGTGAACACTGTAGTTTGACTCCAGGGTTTACCCCATGCCTTCCACTATCACTCGAGCCAAGGAAAAAACGGATGACGAACATACAACCTACCTCATGAGAACGCATGAAAATATTCATTTTCAGGCGTAAATATAAATAAAGTAACATATCTAAGTCCTCTGTTACGAAAATGTAATAACTGACAAGTACGACAGTTAGTATCAGATCACATCTGTAGCAACAGCTGATCACTTAGAAAAAAATACATACACAGAAAAAATGGTTTTTCAAGTTGTGTGTCAACCATGTAGGTTTGTGTGTCCTCACAAGTTTCTGTGCTTCATTTCCCCTTAAGATTACGTGCGACGGTTCGACCCCTCTGTACGATCGTGTGACCCTTTGAGCATGATGGCCTGGTCAGTGGTCACGCCATCATACCCAAGGGTCGAACAGTCGTCATCAAAGGGTCGTGTATCGTCCCGCTGAGTCATTACACCGTCGTGCTCAAGGGTCGTACGTTCGTGCTCTGTGATCGTACCGTCGTGATTATGGGTCGTACCTTCGCGCTCAAGTTCGCACTGTCGTACTCAAGGGCCTTGCCGTCGTGCTCAAGGGTTGTATCATGATCATAGGTCTTATACCGTCGTGCTCTTGGGTCGTACATCATCCTGTTCCATGGTTTAAGACACCTACATATTCTGGTCTACTTTATTTCGACTACCATCTGATTTCCTCTGATTTCATTTGAACACATCTGCTCATCACATTAAGCAAAATTAATAAACGAATTTGACCACAAAATAATATCTTTCTTCCGCTTCATAATGTTTCTTTGTGAACTAGCAAGATAATAACTCCGACACACACGGACGTGTATACTTCAGCATTACGAAATATACACTAAATACCGAAACGCTCGCGGCTCAATTCTCTTCTGATGCGAGTACATTTCTCAGTGTGTGTACCGCACGATTTCCCATCCAAAAGTGGAGGAAAAGTCCTGTTCCTTTATGGGTGTAGATATTTTTCTCTCCTTAAACCTTCGTGAACCACAAAGCTCACGCCCTCTGTGTGTGTGTGTGTGTGTGTGTGTGTGTGTGTGTGTGTGTGTGTGTGTGATGCAACGAGAAACATCTGTCTGGGGTCACAAGAGGAATCCACGAAGCAGTTCTTGACAAAGACTAATTTTGCGTTCCAGATTCTCATGTTCCAGTGATCTGCTTCTCTGCCGCCACCACACCGGCCGGTGTATTGCAGTGATACTAGAACCTTTAAAAGCTTCAGGATTTATAAAGTGTTCAATTGCCCTACTTGTCTGAAGGACACCAGAGATACTGTAGTGACACAGACAACTATATAGTCATTGTTTCACGCCCTATCTTGGATATATGGGTCACGAGACCTTCAGAACTGCTCACAGATAGAGACTCAAAATACAATTTTCCTTCAAATTTTGAGGACACGATTTCCCCAGGCAGACTATGGCTATGCCGAAGCAATACGTCGACCCAGCTCACGTTTTTGGAAACAAGGCCGCGCTCAGTCACTAATGAAAATGCAAGAAATCCCATAAAACTCACAACCCATAGAAGAATTTATACAATATATATATATAATCCCTAGGGATATGGGAGAAAGAATACTTCCCACGTATTCCCTGCGTGTCGTAAAAGGCCACTAAAAGGGGCAAGGAGTGGGGGATTTGAAATCCTCTCCTTCCGTTTTTCAATTTTCCAAATCAGGGAACAGAGGAGGGAGGCAAGTGAGTATATTCCCTCGAAGGCTCAGTCCTCCTCTGCTCTTAACGCTACCTCGCTAACGCGGGAAATGGCGAATATGTATGAAAAAAAAAAAAAAAAAAAAAAAAATATATATATATATATATATATATATATATATATATATATATATATATATATATATATATATATATATATATATAATTTAACACCCACTAGCTTTCTGATACTTTTTTCAATGTATCTCGCCACACGTTTTGCTTTATCATATAAAGTGTGAATTAAAGGTCTCATATTCATTGTCACTTTATTCTTGAATCACACGACACGTTTCAGGCACTCGAACACTGCCCATCTTCATCTAATTATACATGATGCAACACAATTTAAAGAACAATTCAGGAATTAATCACATCTGTAAGTGTTACAAATGATGGCGGGGAGGTGGATCATATGTTGATCGGTGGGCCGTGTTCCTTCGGAGTTCCTGTGTGGTAGCATGGTCGGCAGAGGTCAAACTCGTTGGATCGACATTTGGGGCGTTTCTGTGTGACCTTCGCACCTGGAAAAGTCTGGTGGAGGTAGAGAGTAGGATCATCTGGGGTACGGCAGAGAATAGTTGTAGAGTCTTAGCTTGTCCTGTACATTAATGATGTATGAAAGGATTATATCCTCTTATGTACATGGCTTGTGTGACCTGTAGTCTTGTAAGGTCGTGGCAATGTTCCAGTATTGTCGTGTTTTCAGTAAGATGCTGACGAGAGAGATTCATGTTGTATTGTTGTTACATATGTAGTTTAGGGACTCCGTTTTGAAGATGAAGTGTTCGACTGACTGATGCAGTAGTCACGCCGATGTAGTTCACATTGTTTCGAAATTTACAACCTGGATTGTCTACAGAAACCAGATGTTCCCAGCCTGTAGGACTGCCGAACGTATCCTGAAGGAGATGACAGATAGGAACATTACCTGCAACTTTTCTGAAGATCGTCTCATCATCATCATCATTTTACGACAAGAACAAGAAAACGTGTGACTACATCATGAGAAACAAACCTCACACAGAGTAATAACCCAGGATAGTCCACTAATGTGGTTCACAAGTGCTCCCGACCAGCTGAAGGCTGCAGACTTCAAAATAACGTGAACTACATCGGTACGACTACCTCATTACACAGTCGACGTTTAGCATTCCATCTTCAAAACGGAGTCCCTAAACTACACATGTAACAACATCACATGATTCTCACTCGTCAGCATCTTACTGAAAACACGATAATACAATGCCACGACCCTCATCACTACTGGTAACGAAAGCCATGAGCATGAGAGATGATAATCCCTCCATACACCATCCCTCCATACCCCATCCCTCCATACACCATCCCTCCATACCCAATCCCTCCATACCCAATCCCTCCATACACAATCCCTCCATACCCAATCCCTCCATACCCCATCCCTCCATACACCATCAACGTACAGGACAAGGCAAGACTAGACGATCATTCTCTGCCACACCCCAAATGACCCCACACTCTACCACCCTCACCGGACTTTCCCCGTGCAGAGACATTAACCCCCCCCCCCCCCCCCCCCCCCCCCAACCGTTGCCCCGACGGTTTGATCCCTACGGACGGACCACGTTACCACACATGACCACCAAGGCAACACGGTCCACCAATATTATCTACGTCACACTTCAAGATGTGATTCATTCCGGTTATGTTTTTGTAATGTTGTGTTTCATAATCAATTTGATTAAAGATGGGCAGCGTTCGTTATGCCAAAGGTCTCATGCATTTCAAGAATAAAGTGAAAATGAATAAAGGCCTTCATTTAACACATTATCTGACGATGCAAAACGTATGGAGAGAAACAGGGAAAAAAAAGCCAGTGTTAAATATGCACTGGTCTTTAAAACAAAATGTGTAACATCGAATATTTTCAGCCTGCTGACACAAAAAACAAAACTTCACAGGAAAAACCACAAGACCATCGTTTCCTTGTGGTTTAAACCACACACACACACACACACACACACACACACACACACACACACACACACACACACACACTCACATATATATATATATATATATATATATATATATATATATATATATATATATATATATATATATATATATATATATATATATATATATTCTTTCAGTTTTTCTGCTGACCGTCCTGGAAGCGAGGTGATTTACACTGTCATCTAGACAACAGGATAATGACAATTCTTTGTCTTACATTCATGCACGGGCTGACCTGTGGCATCAAGCACTCAAGCTTTTTGGCTCACGATCTTTTACTGACCTTTTGAGCTTTCTTACAAAATGACTCTCTCTCTCTCTCTCTCTCTCTCTCTCTCTCTCTCTCTCTCTCTCTCTCTCTCTCTCTCTCTCTCTCCCCCCACATGTATTGTTGAAATTTGAGAGACAGACTTCAAGTATGTAGGAGGCGCTGTACGTGTTTTGTCAATTTCCTGTCTTTTTTATGACATCCTGAAAGTTTGTCTCTCTCGCTTCACTTTCGAGTGGTTTATCAAAATTACTTTTTCTGTTCCTTTCTTTTTTTAAACTGTTGTCACCACACCTTCAATAACGCCAAGATTCGTACATCAAACCTACACTGATGTATTCAGAAACTCATGCGTTCTAGATCTGTCTCAGTTGGCCTTGACTCCTTCCCTATCCTCTTTAATCCTTGCTTTCTCTCTTCAAATAATATAACAACTTGCACAGGAAGGAAGCTATGGAAAGGCAGGAAAAGAGAGAGTTTTTGCGATAGTTTATTATATCTACCGAGTTTATCTCTGACTCTTGCTCTGCACTTCCACGCCTTCCCTCACTTGACCTCGACCCCTCACTGCCCTGCCCCGCCCCGCCCTCTTGAGTTGTGGTTCCTTCCCTCGGTCCTACAGCGGGTCACCCGCGGTACGGTACATTCAGGGTCCTCGACCGTGTTACCCGTAACACATGATAGTTTCTCAGAGTTCTTAAAATTGGATTTAAACAGCAATTACTTTTATAAGGTGATTACTAATTTCTTAATATATATATATATATATATATATATATATATATATATATATATATATATATATATATATATATATTTCTTTCATACTATTCGCCATTTCCCGCGTTAGCGAGGTAGCATTAAGAACGGAGGACTGGACCTTTGAGGGAATATCCTCACCTGGCCCCCTTCTCTGTTCCTTCTTTTGGAAATTTAAAAAAAAAAAAAGAAGAGAGGGAAGGATTTCGAGCCCCCCGCTCCCTTCCCTTTTAGTCGCCTTCTACAACACGCAGGGAATACGTGGGAAGTATTCTTTCTCCCCTATCCCCAGGGATATATATATATATATATATATATATATATATATATATATATATATATATATATATATATATATATATAAACCTATCCCTGAGGACAGGGGAGAAAGAATACATCCCCCGCATTCCTCACGTGTCGTAGAAGGCCACTAAAGGAGACGGGAGCGGGGGCCTGGAAACCCTCCCCTCATTGTATTTTAACTTTCTAAAAGGGGAAACAGAAGAAGGAGTCACGCGGGGAAAGCTCATCCTCCTCGAAAGCTCAGATTGGGGTGTCTAAATGTGTGTGGATGTAACCAAGATGAGAAAAAAGGAAAGATAGGTAGTATGTTTGAGGAAAGGAACCTGGATGTTTTGGCTCTGAGTGAAACGAAGCTCAAGGGTAAAGGGGAAGAGTGGTTTGGGAATGTCTTGGGAGTAAAGTCAGGGGTTAGTGAGAGGACAAGAGCAAGGGAAGGAGTAGCACTATTCCTGAAACAGGAGTGGTGGGAGTATGTGATAGAGTGTAAGAAAGTAAACTCTAGATTGATATGGGTAAAACTGAAAGTGGATGGAGAGAGATGGGTGATTATTGGTGCATATGCACCTGGGCATGAGAAGAAAGATCATGAGAGGCAAGTGTTTTGGGAGCAGCTGAGTGAGTGTATTAGTAGTTTTGATGCACAAGACCGGGTTATAGTGATGGTTGATTTGAATGCAAAGGTGAGTAATGTGGCAGTTGTGGGAATAATTGGTGTACATGGGGTATTCAGTGTTGTAAATGGAAATGGTGAAGAGCTTGTAGATTTATGTGCTGAAAAAGGACTGGTGATTGGGAATACTTGGTTTAAAAAGAGAGATATACACAAGTATACGTATGTAAGTAGGAGAGATGGCCAGAGAGCGTCACTGAATCACGTGTTAATTGATAGGCGCGCGAAAGAGAGACTTTTGGATGTTAATGTGCCGAGAGGTGCAACTGGAGGGATGTCTGATCATTATCTTGTGGAGGCGAAGGTGAAGATTTGTAGAGGTTTTCAGAAAAGAAGAATGTTGGGGTGAAAAGAGTGGTGAGAGTAAGTGAGCTTGGAAAGGAGACTTGTGTGAGGAAATACCAAGAGAGACTGAGTACAGAATGGAAAAAGGTGAGAACAAAGGACATAAGGGTAGTGGGGAAGGAATGGGATGTATTTAGGGAAGTAGTGATGGCTTGCGCAAAAGATGCTTGTGACATGAGAAGCGTGGGATGTGGGCAGATTAGAAAGGGTAGTGAGTGGTGGGATGAAGAAGTAAGATTATTAGTGAAAGAGAAGAGAGGCATTTGGACGATTTTTGCGGGAAAATAATGCAAATGAGTGGGAGATGTATAAAAGAAAGAGGCAGGAGGTCAAGAGAAAGGTGCAAGAGTTGAAAAAGAAGGCAAATGAGAGTTGGGGTGAGAGAGTATCATTAAATTTTAGGGAGAATAAAAAGATGTTTTGGAAGGAGGTAAATAAAGTGTGCAAGACAAGGGAACAAATGGGAACTTCGGTGAAGGGAGCTAATGGGGAGGTGATAACAAGTAGTGGTGATGTGAGAAGGAGATGGAGTGAGTATTTTGAAGGTTTGTTGAATGTGTTTGATGATAGAGTGGCAGATATAGGGTGTTTTGGTCAAAGTGGTGTGCAAAGTGAGAGGGTTAGGGAGAATGATTTTGTAAACAGAGAAGAGGTAGTAAAAGCTTTGCGGAAGATGAAAGCCGGCAAGGCAGCAGGTTTGGATGGTACTGCAGTGGAATTTATTAAAAAAGGGGGTGACTGTATTGCTGACTGGTTGGTGAGGTTATCTAATGTATGTATGACTCATGGTGAGGTGCCTGAGGATTGGCGGAATGCTTGCATAGTGCCATTGTACAAAGGCAAAAGGGATAAAAGTGAGTGCTCAAATTACAGAGGTACAAGTTTGCTGAGTATTTCTGGGAAATTATATGGGAGGGTATTGATTGAGAGGGTGAAGGCATGTACAGAGCATCAGATTGGGGAAGAGCAGTGTGGTTTCAGGATGTTTGGATCAGGTGTTCGCTTTGAAGAATGTAATTCGTGTGAGAAACTGCAGAAGCTGGTGACTGAGTTTGGTAAAGTGTGTGAAAGAAGAAAGCTGAGAGTACATGTAAATAAGAGCAAGGTTATTAGGTACAGTAGGGTTGAGGGACAAGTCAATTGGGAGGTAAGTTTGAGTGGAGAAAAACTGGAGGAAGTGAAGTGTTTTCGATATCTGGGAGTGGATTTGGCAGCGGATGGAACCAAGGAAGCGAAAGTGAATCATAGGGCGGGGGAGGGAGCGAAAGTTCTGGGAGCGTTGAAAAATGTATGGAAGTCGAGAACATTATCTCAGAAAGCAAAAATGGGTATATGTGAAGGAATAGTAGTTCCAACAATGTTACATGGTTCCGAGGCGTGGGCTATAGATGGAGTTGTGCGGAGGAGAGTGGATGTGCTGGAAATGAGATGTTTGAGGACAATATGTGGTGTGAGGTGGTTTGATCGAGTAAGTGATAATAGGGTAAGAGAGATGTGTGGTAATAAAAAGAGCGTGGTTGAGAGAGCAGAAGAGGGTGTTTTGAAATGGTTTGGTCAAATGGAGAGAATGCGTGAGGAAAGATTGACCAAGAGGATATATGTGTCAGAGGAGGAGAGAATGAGGAGAAGTGGGAGACCAAATTGGAGGTGGAAAGATGGAGTGAAAAAGATTTTGAGTGATCGGGGCCTGAACATGCAAGAGGGTTAAAGGCGTGCAATGAATAGAGTGAATTAGAACGATGTGCTATTCACTGGGGTGGACTGGGTGGACGTGCTGTCAATGGATTGAACCAGGGCATGTGAAGCGTCTGGGGTAAACCATGGAAAGTTCTGTAGGGCCTGGATGTGGAAAGGGAGCTGTGGTTTCGGTGCATTATTACATGACAGCTAGAGACTGAGTGTGAACGAATGTGGCCTTTGTTGTCTTTTCCTAGCGCTACCTCGCGCACATGAGAGGGGAGGGGGTTGTTATTTCATGTGTGGTGGGGTGGCGATGGGAATGAATAAAGGCAGACAGTATGAATTATGTACATGTGTATATATGTATATGTCTGTGTGTGTATATGTATGTATGCGTTGAGATGTATAGGTATGTATATTTGCGTGTGTGGACGTGTATGTATATACATGTGTTTGTGGGTGGGTTGGGCCATTCTTTCGTCTGTTTCCTTGCGCTACCTCTCTAATGCTGGAGACAGCGATAAAGCAAAATAAATGTATAAATAAATAAGAACCTAAGAACATAAGAAGTGAGGACACTGCAAGAGGCCTATTGGCCCATGCTAGGCAGGTCCTGAGTCTGTCCACCCTACAACCAACCACCTGAACCCATAAACACATCATCCAGCCTTCATTTAAAGCTACCTAAAGACCCATGTAGCTTCCACTACTGTACTTGCCAGCTTGTTCCTTTTAATCTACTACCCTATTCCCGAATAAATATTTGACCACATCCGACTTGAATCTAAATCTATTATTTCTTGTCCTATCCAGTGGCACCATTCCACCCATTTAAAGAATTCAATCATATCCCCTCTAGCCCTCCTCCTCTTAGGTGAGTGTAGATTCAGTCTTTTTAACCTTTCTCCACAAGTGAAGTTTCTAATTCTAGGAATCATTTTGTCATTCGCCTTTGTACTCTCTCTAAACAATCTATATCAACTGCATAGTATGGAGCCCAAAATTGTACCGCGTAATCCAAATGTGGTCTTACAAACGCAAGATAAATGGGCTAGAACACTAGAAGTTTTATTGCTGACAGTTTTATTAATGAACCCTAACATCCGATTGGCCTTATTACACACTTTAATACATTGTTGTCGCGGCTTAAGATCCTTGCTCACCAGTACCCTTAAATCTCTTTCGCATCTGTTTTACCAATAGTAATATTGTCTAGTTTGTAATGAGTGTTCCTGTCTTTACCCACGTTAAGTGTTGTGCATTTACCCATGTTGAATTCAATTTTCCATGTTCCCGCCCATTCTGGTAATCTATTTAAATCCCTCTGCAAATTCGCTGAATTTTCATCTGAGTCAATTACTGCCCTTGTTTTTGTGAATGTACTGAAGTCGCTGGTTATTCCCACACCCAAATGGCTAATATATATAACAAACAAAAGCGGTCTCAAGACTGACCCCAGAGGAAGACCACTGGCTATATATATATATATATATATATATATATATATATATATATATATATATATATATATATATATATATATATACATACATACATGAGCGTGTGTACTTATCCCATGTAATATCTGTAGTAATGTTTGACGTAGTTACTGATGCTGTGGGTGATACATACGCAGGGAGCTCACGGACATAATCTTGTCTGGTTGAGAATTTCGAGGAGAAGCATAGCAGTTTCCGTTCTTGATGTACACACGACCAATGATCATTAGAACTGGTGTCTGCCACTGTGAGGACGACGGCACGACCTTTAAGCACGGCGGTAAAGTCCTTCAGCAAGACAGTACGGCCTTAAGGACGTAGGTACGGTCCTTCAGCAAGACAGTGCGACCTTAAGGACGTAGGTACAACCCTTGAGTACTAAGGTGCAATCCTTGAGTACGACTGTACAACCCTTGGGTAAAATGGCCTGGCCTGTGACCTGACACACACCTCAGGGTCAAGTCAAAAGGTCAGGCCACCACCCCAGCAGGTGGTCCGGTCGTGCTGGCTGCCTGCCGGGGTAGTGAGGAGCAGCCTGGGGAAGGGGTCCACTGACAACCTCCCCTGACCCGGGGAATGTCCACATCTCCACCACTTGCTCTCCACACCACCACCATCACTTGCTCTCCACACCACCACCACCACTTGCTCTCCACACCACCACCACCACCACTTGCTCTCCACACCACCACCATCACTTGCTCTCCACACCACCACCACCACTTGCTCTCCACACCACCACCACCACTTGCTCTCCACACCACCACCACCACTTGCTCTCCACACCACCACCACCACTTGCTCTCCAAACCACCACCACCACTTGCTCTCCACACCACCACCACCACTTGCTCTCCACACCACCACCACCACTTGCTCTCCACACCACCACCATCACTTGCTCTCCACACCACCACCATCACTTGCTCTCCACACCACCACCACCACTTGCTCTCCACACCACCACCACCACCACTTGCTCTCCACACCACCACCATCACTTGCTCTCCACACCACCACCACCACTTGCTCTCCACACCACCACCACCACTTGCTCTCCACACCACCACCATCACTTGCTCTCCACACCACCACCACCACTTGCTCTCCACACCACCACCACCACTTGCTCTCCACACCACCACCACCACTTGCTCTCCACACCACCACCACCACTTGCTCTCCACACCACCACCACCACTTGCTCTCCACACCACCACCACCACTTGCTCTCCACACCACCACCACCACTTGCTCTCCACACCACCACCACCACTTGCTCTCCACACCACCACCACCACCACTTGCTCTCCACACCACCACCACCACTTGCTCTCCACACCACCACCACCACTTGCTCTCCACACCACCACCACCACTTGCTCTCCACACCACCACCACCACTTGCTCTCCACACCACCACCACCACTTGCTCTCCACACCACCACCACCACTTGCTCTCCACACCACCACCACCACTTGCTCTCCACACCACCACCACCACTTGCTCTCCACACCACCACCACCACTTGCTCTCCACACCACCACCACCACTTGCTCTCCACACCACCACCACCACTTGCTCTCCACACCACCACCACCACTTGCTCTCCACACCACCACCACCACTTGCTCTCCACACCACCACCACCACTTGCTCTCCACACCACCACCACCACTTGCTCTCCACACCACCACCACCACTTGCTCTCCACACCACCACCACCACCACTTGCTCTCCACACCACCACCACCACTTGCTCTCCACACCACCACCACCACTTGCTCTCCACACCACCACCACCACTTGCTCTCCACACCACCACCACCACTTGCTCTCCACACCACCACCACCACTTGCTCTCCACACCACCACCACCACTTGCTCTCCACACCACCACCACCACTTGCTCTCCACACCACCACCACCACTTGCTCTCCACACCACCACCACCACTTGCTCTCCACACCACCACCACCACTTGCTCTCCACACCACCACCACCACTTGCTCTCCAAACCACCACCACCACTTGCTCTCCACACCACCACCACCACTTGCTCTCCACACCACCACCATCACTTGCTCTCCACACCACCACCACCACTTGCTCTCCACACCACCACCACCACTTGCTCTCCACACCACCACCACCACTTGCTCTCCACACCACCACCACCACTTGCTCTCCACACCACCACCATCACTTGCTCTCCACACCACCACCACCACTTGCTCTCCACACCACCACCACCACTTGCTCTCCACACCATCACCACCACTTGCTCTCCACACCACCACCACCACTTGCTCTCCACACCACCACCACCACCACTTGCTCTCCACACCACCACCACCACCACTTGCTCTCCACACCACCACCACCACCACTTGCTCTCCACACCACCACCACCACCACTTGCTCTCCACACCACCACCACCACCACTTGCTCTCCACACCACCACCACCACTTGCTCTCCACACCACCACCACCACCACTTGCTCTCCACACCACCACCACCACCACTTGCTCTCCACACCACCACCACCACCACTTGCTCTCCACACCACCACCACCACTTGCTCTCCACACCACCACCACCACTTGCTCTCCACACCACCACCACCACTTGCTCTCCACACCACCACCATCACTTGCTCTCCACACCACCACCATCACTTGCTCTCCACACCATCACCACCACTTGCTCTCCACACCACCACCACCACTTGCTCTCCACACCACCACCACCACTTGCTCTCCACACCACCACCATCACTTGCTCTCCACACCACCACCATCACTTGCTCTCCACACCATCACCACCACTTGCTCTCCACACCACCACCACCACTTGCTCTCCACACCACCACCACCACTTGCTCTCCACACCACCACCACCACTTGCTCTCCACACCACCACCACATCACTTGCTCTCCACACCACCACCATCACTTGCTCTCCACACCACCACCACCACTTGCTCTCCACACCACCACCACCACTTGCTGAAGATGACTATTTTTACTTCCTAAAGTGGACATTTTACACTACATATGAGTTTTGTTTTTTCTTCTTCCCAGAGTGAACATTTCATACTTTCTAAAGTGAATATCATATTGCTACCTAAAGAGGATTTTATACTTCCTTAAGTGGACGTTTTATACTTCATAAACTAGACATTTTTTACTTCATAAAATAAACATTTTATACTTCCTGAAGTGGATTCTTTTTCTTAACAAAGTGGACATTGTATACTTTCTATAGTAGACTTTTTTTCTTCCTTAAGTGAACTTTTATACTTACTACAATGGACTCGTATGATATTTCTTGTACTTTCCAATGCGGAATTTTTAATCAACTTCGTATTTTTGAACTTCCCTAAAGTGGATATTTTGTAACTTTAAAATTCTCTCCTTTTCCATCCTATGGTAGGCTTTGTAACTTCCCAAAGTTCCTTCTTAATAACGTCCTAATTCGCACTTTTTCATTTTACTAAACTGGAGTTTTTCTTCACCATGAAGCGGCCTCCTCCCCTCGTCTGTCCTCCCCAGCCAAGCCTTCCCGTCCACTCGCTGTCATCATCAAGGTCCAGGCGACTGTGCACGCAACATTTAGAACCATTCTCTTCTTTAATCATTTTTCCCCGGCTCACAGAGGCCATTTTTCAAACCCTTTTTTCTTGAAGGATTAGATCACGTATAAGATTCAAGAACTATGGATTCTAAACACTAATGATTCGACAATCAAATCATTAACATTTAAATCCAAGTAATCATATAAGAAAGATGTCCCAGAGAAAGATAGATTGGGTGAAATTAGGACCAAATTATTGTAAAAGTTAATTTTTTACATTTTCCGCGTCTGAACTTTTTGATAAAGAAAAAAAAAAAAAGGAATCAGAATCATTCCTACTTTTTGAAGACGAGTACGAAGCCTGACACTGACCTTAGCGTGAACTTATGTTTCATTATCACTGACTCGACCACGGAACTTGATCACAAGTTCATTATCTTAACTCTTGTTCCCACGTGACCACGAGTTTGCCTCATAAAAAAAAATGCAAGAAACGAGTTTGAAATGTAATACGGAAACTTGAATTATCCCATGATTGATAATTTCCCTAAAGGATTCGTAATTGTCCTTTAATTAGCAGATCTGTAATTAACGTTTTCCCTATACATAACTGCGCTTTATTAGAGCCAGATGAACAGAATACCACTTTATTTGACCTAATGTTCAAGGAACTGATTTAAATGGCTGCACTTCGCTTGACCTACAATTCAAGTTCCAAACAGCCGTGAAACAATGCTTTCTTAAATACACCATCCAACTGCTGCCTCACTAGATCTTGGTCTGAATTTCCCATTTCCTAACGTACATAATTTTTTTTCGAACTTGATCGCCTTCTCCCGTGTTACCGAGAGAGCGCTAGGAAACAGACGAAGAAAGGCCCCATATATATATATATATATATATATATATATATATATATATATATATATATATATATATATATATATATATACGCTCATACTTGTTTGCCGTCATCCATTCACGACGCCACCCTGCCCCACAGGAAACAGAAGGCCTCATCCGTTTACATCCATACACGTGCTGTCATGTGTAATACACACACACCACAGCTCCCTATCCACATCCAGGCCCAACAGACCTTTCCACAATTTACCCCAGACGCTTCACATATCCTGGTTCAGTCCACTGACAGTCCGTCGACCCCGGTATACCACAACGTTCCAGTTCACTATTCCTTGCACACCTCTCACCCTCCTGCATGTTCAGGCCCTGGTCAATCAATATCTTTTTCACTCCATCCTTCCACCTTCAATTGGTCCCCCGCTTCTCCTTGTTCCCTCCACCTCTGACACATATATCCTCTTTGTCAACCTTTCCTCACTCATTCTCTCCATATGTCCAAACCATTTTAACCCACCTCATCTGCTCTCTCAACCACACACTCTCTATTTCCACACATCTCTTTTGCCCCTTTATTACTTACTCGATCAAACTACTTCACACCAAATATTGTCCTCAAACATTTCATTTCCAACATATTCACCCTCCTCCGTACAACCCTATCTACAGGCCATGCCTCGCAACCATATAATATTGTTGGAACTACTGTTCTTTTAAACACCCATTTTTGCCCTCCGAGATAACATTTTCCCTTTCCCCACATTCTCCAGGGCTTCCATAATTCTGTTCGCTGCATGTCCACTTCCAGATCTCTAAAACACTTCACTTCCTCCATTTTTTTTCATTCGAACTCACATCCCAACTAAATTGTCCCTCGACCCTGCTGAACCTAATTTATTAACGTTCCTTTTATTCATATTTACTCTCAACTTTCTCCTTTCACACACTTTTCCAAACTCATTCAGCAGTTTCTCATTCGAATCAACCACAAGTGCCGTATCATCAGCAAACAAAAAAATTACTCACTTTCCAGGCCCTCTCATCTTAAACAGACTGCATACTCGTCCCTCTCTCCAAGACTTTCATTTACTTCCCTTATTACCCCGTCCTTAAATATAAAGAAAAAAAATGGGGACATTACTCACCCCTACCGCAGACTCACCTTCACTCTCTTCCTACTCGTACAAACGCCTCACCCCATCATTTGCCTTCTCCAGATCCATAAATGCTACATACAAATCCATCTGTTTTTCTTTGTATTTCTCACACACATTCTTCAAAGTAAACACCTGACACACATCCTCCACCACTTCTGAAACCACACTGTTCCACCCCAATATGGTGCTCTGTACATGCCTTTCAGTCAACACCCTCCCATACAACTTATCAGGTATACTCAAACTTATACCTCTAGTTTAAAAACTCAACTTCATCCCCCTTGCCTTTAAATAATGGCACTATACATTCATTCTGCCAATCCTCACGTGCCTCACCATGATCCATACATAAACTGAATATTCTTAGCAGCCAATCAACAACACAGTCACCCCCTTTCTTAATAAATTCATCTGCAATCATTCACTCCAGCCGCCTCGCCGCATTTCATCTGAAGCAAGGCTTTTACTACCTCTTCTCTCTTCACCAAACCACTCTCCACGACTCTCACTTCGCATACCACCTACACCAAAACACCCAGTCATCAAACACATTCAACAATACTTCAAAATACTCTCTCCATCTCCTCACTTCATCACTACCTGCTATCACTTCCCTATTTGCTCCCTCCACCGAAGTTCACGTGTTCTGTTGTCTTTCGCACATTATTTACCACCTTCCATAACATCTATTTATTCTCCGTAAAGTTTTTTTTGACACAATCTCACCCCAAGTCTCATGTGTCCTCTTTTTTTTTTAACCCCTGCACCTTCCTCTTGAAATCCTGCCGCTTTCTCCTATACATCTCGCAATCATTTGCACTTGTGATCAAGGATCTTAAGCCACGGCAACAATGTATTAAAGTGTGGAATAAGGATTATCGGATGTTAGCAATAAAACTCCTAGAGTATTACTGCAACTTTATCTTTCGTTGGTGAGACCACATTCGGATTACGCGGTACAGTTTTGGGCTCCATATTATACAGATGATATGGATTGTTTAGAGAGAGTACAAAGGCGAATGACAAAATGATTCCTGGAATTAGAAACTTCACTTATGAAGAAAGGGTAAAATGACTGAATTTACACTCGCTTAAGAAGAGGAGAGCAAGAGGGGATATGATTGAAGTTTTTAAATGGATGAAGGGCATTAATAAAGACAACATGAATAAAGTTCTTGGAATGGCGCCACCGGATAGTAGGACAAGAAATAATGGATTTAGATTAGAAAAGATTCAAGTCGGATGTGGGCAAATATTGGTTCAGGAACAGATTAGTAGATGAATGGAACAAGCTGCCAAGTGGAAGCTAGGTCTTTAGGTAGCTTTAAATGAAGACTGGATGTGTTTATGGGTTCAGGTGATTGGTTGTAGGGTGGACAGACTCAGGACCTGCCTAGCATGGGCCAATAGGCCTCTTGCAGTGTCCTTACTTCTTATGCTCTTATGTAAGTTCCGCCAAACGCCTTTCTTTTCTCTTTCACTAGCAACTTTACTTCTTCATCCCATCACTCACTACCCTTTCTGATCTGCCTATCTCCCACCTTTCGCATGCCACATGCATCTCCTGCAAATGCCATCTGCGCTTCCCTAAATACCTCTCATTCCTCACCAACTCCCCTCGCTTCATTTGCTCTCACCTTTTGCCATTCTACACTAAATCTCTCATGGCATTTCTTCACACGTCTCATTTCCAAGCTCATTCTCTCTCACCACTCTCTTTCCCCCGACAGTGTATCCTCTTTTCCGAAAGCCTATACAAATCTTCACCCTCGCCTTCACTAGATTGTGATCAGACATCCCATCCGCTGCCGCTCTCAGCACATTTACCTCCAATAATCTTTCTTTTACACGATTATCAATTAATATGTAATCCAACAGTGCCCGCTGACCATCTCTCCTACTTACATACTTATACTTGTGTATATCCCTATCCTCAAACCAGTTATTCCCAATCACCAGTCCTTTTTCAACACACTTGCCTCGCATGACCTTTCTTCTCATGGTCAGTTGCATAAGCACCAGTAATTACCCATCTCTCGCTATCCATATCAATCTAGAATTTAGTTCCTTACACTCTATCACACACTTCCACAACTCCTGTTTCAGGTGTAGTGCTACTCCTTCCTTAGCTCTTGTCCCATCACCAACAGCTGACTTTACTCCTAAAACATTTCCAAACTATTCTTCCCCTTTACCCTTGAGCATTGTTTCCCTCACAGCCAGAATATCCAAGTTTGTTTTCTCATACTTACTACCTATCTCTCTTCTCTTTTCATCTTGGTTACATCCACACACATTCAGACACCCTCAGCCTGAGCCTTCGAGGAGGATGAGGATTCCCCTTCCAGCTCCTTCTTTTATTTCATCTTTTAGAACCTGAAATAGAAGTAGGGAGGGTGTCCAGCCACCCCGCTCCCGACCCCTTTGTCGCTTACGCAGAAAATACGGAGACAAAATACATTCTTCTCTACCCCGGGGATCCTAACACATCTATACCCAGAAATAGTTTTCAGTAAAAATAAACCCAGAATATGTAACATTTATTTATTATATCTATCAATAAGACAGGCAGACGGTAGGGTAGTGTGAGCGTAACATTATGCAAAAACCAGTCTCACAGAACACTAGACTGAACCACGTATGATTATTGGTAGAAAATTTTTCCTTTGACTTCATTGAAAGCTACAGCCTCAGGCTAAATATTTTCATTGAACTGGCAGATCCATCACTGGAAACATTAATAATGTCATCCGTAGACTAACAAACAATTAATTAATCTTTAGATCAAAAATTATTCGTTTAACGTTAATGAAAAATGAATTATTCGCTGTCAGAAATAAATGAATTGTAATACCAATAACAAAAACAACTTATCCTTTATACGAATAGTATAACAAATTTCTCGTTACAGATAATTAAAATAACAAATAATAACTCATTTCACCAGCTGTTAGTGGTGATAACTCGTTATCAGCTGTTGCTAAAGATGATAACTTGGTTTACCTTCTGGTACAGGAGATAATTTGTGTGACCCGGTTACTAAAGATAACTTGTGTTATCTCATGTTACTAAATATAATAACTTGTGTCACCTGCTGTTACTAAGATAATAACTTGTGTTATCTCATGTTACTAAATATAACAACTTGTGTCACCTGCTGTTACTATAGAAAATAACTTGTGTTATCTGATGTTATTAGATATAATAACTTGTATCACCTGCTGTCACTAAGATCATAAATTGTGTTATCTCGTTACTAAATATGACAACTTGTGTCACCTGCTGTTACTAAAGATAATAACTTGTTTAACCTGCTTTTATTAAAAGTAATAACTTTTGTTACCTGCTGTTACTGGAGATAATAGTATGTGTTACCTACCGTTACTGGAGACAATAATTTGTGTTACCTGCTGTTTCTAAAGGTAGTAACTTGTATTACCTGCTATTACAGGAGATAATAGCTTGCGTTACGTGCTATTACTGGATATAATAACTTGTTTCCTGCTGTTATTAAAGGTAAGAACATGTGAGACCTGTTGTTGCCACACATAATAATTCTTGTTACCTCCTGTTACTACAGATCATAACTTGTTGTACCTGCTGTTACTTGAGAAAGTAACTTGAGGACCTGCTGTAACTGGAGATAACTTGCGTTACCTTCCGTTACAGAAGATAACAATTTGTGGGACCTGTTATTTCTGCAGAAATTAAATTATGTTATTTACTGCTATCAGAGATAATATCTTGCGTTACATGCTGTTACTGATGAAAATAACTTGTGTTATTTGCTGTTCATAGAGACAATGGCTTGTTTTACTTGTTGTTACTGAAGACAATAACTTGTGAGATATATTGTTACTAGAGATAATAATTTACGTTACCTGACGTTACTTTAAATAATAACCTGGAAATAATAAGCCTAGAAATAGTTAGATAAGAGACAGACAAACAAAATGTTGTGCTTAATGTATACAGATATGATCAGAAATTTACTCACCTTTAATGCCGCACAACCAACCCATTACCAACATTATACTGCGCTGGTAAATATGTACAAAATATTCACTACATTTATCACGAAAGTTGTCAAAGGTGAACTTCCAGGAAGGTCAAGTTCTCATAAGAAGTAAAGGTTAAGTTTACAAACAGAATTGTACAGAACAAAACTTCCATAACAAGAGCGATTATTTCTATATGTGGATTCACGTTTTCTATGCCCGTGTTCATTGCGCAGTCCTCCGCTCGTCTTTGATGTAAAGTTAATCGAGTCATTTTTTTTAATGAAAAAGTATAAGTATATATAATCCTCTTGGAGCTGCCTTCGATTGCGAGTCAAGATTTTTTACTATCTAAGAAGAGATTCACAGGAAGTTAGATCTATAAGAAGTAAAAAATTACACACACACACACACACACACACACACACACACACATACACACACACACACACACACACACACACACAGTGATATGTTACTTGAGATGTGAGTTTGAATGGAGAAAATTTGGAGGTAGTGAAGTCTTTTAGATATCTGGGAGTGGACACGGCAGAGAATGAAACCAAGAAAGCGGAAGCAAGTCACAGGGTGAGTAAGGGGACGAAAGTTCTGGAAGCATTGAGGAATGCGTGGAAAGATTGGTCGTTATTTAGAAGGACGTAAACAGGTATGTTTGACGGTACAGTAGTCCCAGCCATGTTGTATGGATGCGAGTTTTGCGCTATAAATGAGGACGTACGGAGGAAGGTGAATGTGTTGGAAAGGAAATGTTTGAGGACATGTGGTGTGAGGTGGTTTAATCAAGTAAGTAATGAAAGGGCAAGAAAGATGTGTGTGATAATAAGATTGTGCTGAAATGGTTTGGGCATGTGAAGAGAATGAGTGAGAAAAGGTTGACAGAGATGATATTTGTGTGGGAAGAGGAGTGGACAAGGAGAACGGGGAGACCAAATTGGAGATGGAAGGATGGAGTGAGAAATATTTGGGGCGGTAGGGCATGAACATGCAGGAGGGTGAAAGATGTGCACAGGATGGACTGAATTAGAGCGATGTTGTATAAAAGGGGCGTCGTGCTGTCCATGGACTGAACGAGGGCAAATGAAGCAGGTGGAGAAACCACGGAAAGGTCTCCAGGGCCTGGTTGTGACAGGCGACTGTGGTTTCGGTACATTACACATGACAGCTAGAGACTGAATGTGGAAGCGAGTTAGGCCTTTCTTCATCTGTTTCTGGTGCTACATGCAGCGGGAAATGGCGAACAAGTATATGAAATATATATATATATATATATATATATATATATATATATATATATATATATATATATATATATATATATATATATATATATATTTCTATTCATTTTGCTTTGTCACTGTCTCCCGCGTTAGCGAGGTAGCGCAAGGAAACAGACGAAAGAAAGGCCCAACCCACCCACATACACATGTATATACATACACGTCCACACACAGCACATATACATACCTATACATCTCAATGTATACATATATATATACACACACAGACATATACATATATACACATGTACATAATTCATACTGTCTGCCTTTATTCATTCCCATCGCCACCTCGCCACACATGGAATAACATCCCTCTCCCCCCTCATGTGTGCGAGGTAGCGCTAGGAAAAGACAATAAAGGCCCCATTCGTTCACACTCAGTCTCTAGCTGTCATGCAATAATGCCCGAAACCACAGCTCCCTTTCCACATCCAGGCCCCACACAACTTTCCATGGTTTACCCCAGACGCTTCACATGCCCTGATCCAATCCATTGACAGCACGTCGACCCCGGTATACCACATCGATCCAATTCACTCTATTCCTTGCCCGCCTTTCACCCTCCTGCATGTTCAGGCCTCGATCACTCAAAATCTTTTTCACTCCATCTTTCCACCTCCAATTTGGTCTCCCATTTCTCCTCGTTCCCTCCACCTCCGACACATATATCCTCTTGGTCAATCTTTCCTCACTCATTCTCTCCATGTGCCCAAACCATTTCAAAACACCCTCTTCTGCTCTCTCAACCACGCTCTTCTTATTTCCGCACATCTCTCTTACCCTTACATTACTTACTCGATCAAACCACCTCACACCACATATTGTCCTCAAACATCTCATTTCCGGCACATCCACCCTCCTGCGCACAACTCTATCCATAGCCCACGCCTCGCAACCATACAACATTGTTGGAACCACTATTCCTTCAAACATACCCATTTTTGCTTTCCGAGATAATGTTCTCGACTTCCACACATTCTTCAAGTCTCCCAGGATTTTCGCCCCCTCCCCCACCCTATGATTCACTTCGGCTTCCATGGTTCCATCCGCTGCCAGATCCACCCCAGATATCTAAAACACTGTCTCCCGCGTTAGCGAGGTAACGCAAGGAAACAGACGAAAGAAAAGCCCAACCAACCCATATACACATGTATATACATACACGTCCACACACAGTACATATACATACCTATACATCTCAATGTGTACATATATATACACACACAGACATATACATATATACCCATGTACATAATTCATACTATCTGCCTTTATTCATTCCCATCGCCACCCCGCCACACATGGAATAACAACACCCTCCCCCTCCCTGGGGAGAAAGAATACTTCCCACGCATTCCTCACGTGTCGTAGAAGGCGACTAAAGGGGACGGGAGCGGGGGGCTAGAAACCCTCCCCTCCTTGTATTTTAACTTTCTAAAAGGGGAATATACACACACACACAAACACACACACACACACACACACACACACACACACACACACACACACACACATATATATATATATATATATATATATATATATATATATATATATATATATATATATATATATATATATATATATATATATGTGAGAATGTATGTGAGAAATACTTAGAAAAGCAAATGGATTTGTATGTAGCATTTTATGGATCTGGAGAAGGCATATGATAGAGTTGATAGAGATGCTCTGTGGAAGGTATTAAGAATATATGGTGTGGGAGGAAAGTTGTTAGAAGCAGTGAAAAGTTTTTATCGAGGATGTAAGGCATGTGTACGTGTAGGAAGAGAGGAAAGTGATTGGTTCTCAGTGAATGTAGGTTTGCGGCAGGGGTGTGTGATGTCTCCATGGTTGTTTAATTTGTTTATGGATGGGGTTGTTAGGGAGGTAAATGCAAGAGTTTTGGAAAGAGGGGCAAGTATGAAGTCTGTTGGGGATGAGAGACCTTGGGAAGTGAGTCAGTTGTTGTTCGCTGATGATACAGCGCTGGTGGCGGATTCATGTGAGAAACTGCAGAAGCTGGTGACTGAGTTTGGTAAAGTGTGTGGAAGAAGAAAGTTAAGAGTAAATGTGAATAAGAGCATGGTTATTAGGTACAGTAGGGTTGAGGGTCAAGTCAATTGGGAGGTAAGTTTGAATGGAGAAAAACTGGAGGAAGTGAAGTGTTTTAGATATCTGGGAGTGGATCTGGCAGCGGATGGAACCATGGAAGCGGAAGTGGATCATAGGGTGGGGGAGGGGGCGAAAATTCTGGGGGCCTTGAAGAATGTGTGGAAGTCGAGAAAATTATCTCGGAAAGCAAAAATGGGTATGTTTGAAGGAATAGTGGTTCCAACAATGTTGTATGGTTGCGAGGCGTGGGCTATGGATAGAGTTGTGCGCAGGAGGATGGATGTGCTGGAAATGAGATGTTTGAGGACAATGTGTGGTGTGAGGTGGTTTGATCGAGTGAGTAACGTAAGGGTAAGAGAGATGTGTGGAAATAAAAAGAGCGTGGTTGAGAGAGCAGAAGAGGGTGTTTTGAAATGGTTTGGGCACATGGAGAGAATGAGTGAGGAAAGATTGACCAAGAGGATATATGTGTCGGAGGTGGAGGGAACAAGGAGAAGAGGGAGACCAAATTGGAGGTGGAAAGATGGAGTGAAAAAGATTTTGTGTGATCGGGGCCTGAACATGCAGGAGGGTGAAAGGAGGGCAAGGAATAGAGTGAATTGGAGCGATGTGGTATACCGGGGTTGACGTGCTGTCAGTGGATTGAATCAAGGCATGTGAAGCGTCTGGGGTAAACCATGGAAAGCTGTGTAGGTATGTATATTTGCGTGTGTGGACGTATGTATATACATGTGTATGGGGGGGGGGGGGGGGGGTTGGGCCATTTCTTTCGTCTGTTTCCTTGCGCTACCTCGCAAACGCGGGAGACAGCGACAAAGTATAATATATAATAATATATATATATATCCACTGTTTAATTAGGGCCAAAGGGTAAGGATAATATGATAAGTGCGAAAGTAAACAATGACACTATAAACAGGAGGATCTTATATAAAGAAGTCTTTATATAAATTACTGACGTTCACAATGGTTGGGATGATGCTATCCTTGTAGCGGTTTTGACGAGGTGGGATGGACTCTATGTCGTTGTGGTGCCAAACAAGAGCAACTGGAGGACGAGAGGTCTGGAGTGGCAGGGGTGGAGAGTAACTTATTTCCGAATGTCAGATGACTTGCTGGCGATGGTTGGTGAGAGTCATGGAGGTCAGTGTGTTGAGCATCTCTCTAAAGGTGATGTAAGATGGACCGAGAGCGACTTTGCATGCCATTTTCTACACCACAAGAGAAGGGGACAATTGAATACTGGAAAAAAATGAAATATGAATAGATGTTCCTAAGTTTAGATGCGGGATATCAAAATACCATGAGCCGGGAAAGAATGTAGAACGGTATGATGAAACTAACGTGTTCCTTTAGGTTAGTATGTCGTATAGAGCGACACCGAGAAGCCTGGTAGACTGGAGAAGCTGGATGGGGCTGAGGCGACGTGAGACAGCCAGTGGTGGAACGCGAACATGGAGGCGCGGCTGGTGTGAGTGAATGCGATCTTGGTTTCAGTAATGGTGACGTCCGGTTTTGGAGGCCAGTGTGGGATTTTGTGAAACATGTAGTCGGGAAAGTTATTACCATCGGTGATACCAAAGGTACCGTTGTCCACGTCCTTCCATCGAGCGGAGACATCCATCACCATGAACACATCGTTCATAAGGACGAGGAAGCCCAAAGGTCCCATCTTCATGCCCTAGAGGACCCCATAGGTGAAGGGAGGACTGGAGGGTGGAGATAACCACTTGGAAGAGGACACCAGACAACGCTCGCTTAGGAAGTCTGCAAGCAATGGAGTAAGACCTCCCGCAGCCCAAGGCTGATGGCTTGATCGGTGACTTTGCTCTGGTTGGTGAAATCAACAATGGTGGGAGCCACAGAAAAAGTCCCGCCTTGCTGTAGATTGTGGTATGAAAGGTTAGGAAAACTAACAAAGCTGTGTGTGTGTGTGCGTATTATAGTGAACGTTATGCCACAACCAAAACATACCCCAAGCATGGCCATATGGGGATAAAGTAATTCATGGCAAGAAAAAAAAGGAATGAAGAAATTAATCAGCGCTCTGCAAGTGACTCTTGAAGGTAGAAAAACATAAAAAAAAGATGGAAAGAAGAATGATAAAAACTCCACAATTTCGCTCTTCAAGGAAAGAAGGAGGGATCAGCAGGGACAATCTTGATCGTCTCGTATATGTATCATAATTATCTTGCACTTCATCGCCCCAGAGGAGACGTACGACACACAACAACAACACGCAACACCCAGCTTGCTTGACCAAGTCCTGGAAACCACTTTATTCTCGGCTTCTTCCGCGTACCGACGTCTGTGCTGCAATATCCGAGGGCTGTTATTTCTTCTTTCTTTTCATCATTGAAAATAATGTTCCCATTAGATACTGATTATGAAAGTAGACATCTGTAAAGCAACACAGGAATTGACGTGAACACGACGCAGATTTATCGCCATCTCGCCAGCATTCCCACCCTGTATATAATATTTACGTTTTTAAATATAATATAACAATAATATATCTATATATCTATCTATCTATCTATCTATCTATCTATCTATATATATATATATATATATATATATATATATATATATATATATATATATATATATTGCAAGACATCACAGTGGTGCGCGTGACCTATATATGTAGGAACTCCACAGGAAAATGAAATACGATAAGTTCCCAAGTGCACTTTCGTCTGATGATCACATCATCAGGGGATATACAAGAATGAGATATATAACAGTCAGTTTATATACAAGGAAGAGACGTAGCTAGGACGCCATTGGTAAACAAGCGTTACCGGATGGTGGTGTTCGGGTTGGTGCGTTCGGGTTTGCCAACATGACTGTGACCATCCGGTAACGCTTGTTTACCAATGGCGTCCTAGCTACGTCTCTTCCTTGTATATAAACTGTTATATATCTCATTCTTGTATCTCCCCTGATGATGTGATCATCAAACGAAAGTGCACTTGGGAACTTATCGTGTTTAATTTTTCTGTGGACATCCGGCATATATATATATATATATATATATATATATATATATATATATATATATATATATATATATATATACTTAGAAAAGCAAATGGATTTGTACGTATCATTTATGGATCTGGAGAAGGCATATGATAGAGTTGATAGAGATGCTCTGTGGAAGGCATTAAGAATATATGGTGTGGGAGGCAAGTTGTTAGAAGCAGTGAAAAGTTTTTATCGAGGATGTATGGCATGTGTACGTGTAGGAAGAGAGGAAAGTGATTGGTTCTCAGTGAATGTAGGTTTGCGGCAGGGGTGTGTTATGTCTCCATGGTTGTTTAATTTGTTTATGGATGGGGTTGTTAGGGAGGTAAATGCAAGAGTTTTGGAAAGAGGGGCAAGTATGAAGTCTGTTGGGGATGAGAGAGCTTGGGAAGTGAGTCAGTTGTTGTTCGCTGATGATACAGCGCTGGTGGCTGATTCATGTGAGAAACTGCAGAAGCTGGTGACTGAGTTTGGTAAAGTGTGTGAAAGAAGAAAGTTAAGAGTAAATGTGAATAAGAGCAAGGTTATTAGGTACAGTAGGGTTGAGGGTCAAGTCAATTGGGAGGTAAGTTTGAATGGAGAAAAACTGGAGGAAGTAAAGTGTTTTAGATATCAGGGAGTGGATCTGGCAGCGGATGGAACCATGGAAGCGGAAATGGATCATAGGTTGGGGGAGGGGGTGAAAATTCTGGGAGCGTTGAAGAATGTGTGGAAGTCGAGAACATTATCTCGGAAAGCAAAAATGGGTATGTTTGAAGGAATAGTGGTTCCAACAATGTTGTATGGTTGCGAGGCGTGGGCTATGGATAGAGTTGTGCGCAGGAGGATGGATGTGCTGGAAATGAGATGTTTGAGGACAATGTGTGGTGTGAGGTGGTTTGATCGAGTAAGTAACGTAAGGGTAAGAGAGATGTGTGGAAATAAAAAGAGCGTGGTTGAGAGAGCAGAAGAGGGTGTTTTGAAATGGTTTGGGCACATGGAGAGAATGAGTGAGGAAAGATTGACCAAGAGGATATATGTGTCGGAGGTGGAGGGAACGAGGAGAAGTGGGAGACCAAATTGGAGGTGGAAAGATGGAGTGAAAAAGATTTTGTGTGTTCGGGGCCTGAACATGCAGGAGGGTGAAAGGAGGGCAAGGAATAGAGTGAATTGGATCGATGTGGTATACCGGGGTTGACGTGCTGTCAGTGGATTGAATCAGGGCATGTGAAGCGTCTGGGGTAAACCAGGGAAAGCTGTGTAGGTATGTACATTTGCGTGTGTGGACGTATGTATATACATGTGTATGGGGGTGGGTTGGGCCATTTCTTTCGTCTGTTTCCTTGCGCTACCTCGCAAACGCGGGAGACAGCGGCAAAAAAAAAAAAAAAAAAAAATAAATATATATATATATATATATATATATATATATATATATATATATATATATATATATATATACATATATAGCACTTATCCCTGGGGATAGGGGATTAAGAATACTTCCCACGTATTCCCTGCGTGTCGTAGAAGGCGACTAAAAGGGGAGGGAGCGGGGGGCTGGAAATCCTCCCCTCTCGTTTTTTTTTTTTTTTTAATTTTCCAAAAGAAGGAACAGAGAATTGGGCCAGGTGAGGGTATTCCCTCAAAGGCCCAGTCCTCTGTTCTTAATGCTACCTCGCTAACGCGGGAAATGGCGAATAGTTTAAAAGAAAAAAAGAATATATATATATATATATATATATATATATATATATATATATATATATATATATATATATATATATATATATATATATATATTTGCTTTGAAGAATGTATGTGATAAATACTTACGAAAACAGATGGATTCATATATAGCACTTATAGATCTGGAGAAGGCATATGATAGAGTTGATAGAGATGCTCCGTGGAAGGTATTAAGAGTATATTAAGAGTATATGGTGTGGGAGGTAAGTTGCTATAAGCAGTGAAAAGTTTTTATCGAGGATGTAAGGCATGTGTACGAGTAGGAAGAGAGGAAAGTGATTGGTTCTAAGTGAATGTCGGTTTGCAGCAGGGGTGTGTGATGTCTCCATGGTTGTTTAGTTTGTTTATGGATGAGGTTGTTAGGGAGGTCAATGCAAGAGTTTTGGAGAGAGGGCTTGGAAAGTGAGTCAGTTGTTGTTCGCTGATGATATAGTGCTGGTGGCTGATTCGGGTGAGAAACTGTAGAAGTTGGTGACCGAGTTTGGTAAAGTGTGTGAAAGAAGAAAGCTGAGAGTAAATGTGAATAAGAGCAAGGTTATTAGGTTCAGTATGGTTGAGGGACAAGCCAATTTGGAGTTAAGTTTGAATGGAGAAGAACGGGAGGAAGTGAAGTGTTTTAGATATCTGGGAGTGGATTTGGCAGCGGATGGAACCATGAAAGCGGAAGTGAGTCACAGAGTGGGTGAGGGGGCGAAGGTTCTGGGAGCGTTGAAGAATGTGTGGAAGGCGAGAACGGTATCTCGGAGAGGAAAAATGGGCATGTTTGAAGGCATACTGGTTCCAACAATGTTATATGGCTGTGAGGCATGGATTATAGATAGGGTTGTACGGAGGAGAAGTTTTAGGACAATATGTGGTGTGAAGTGGTTGGATCGAGTAAGTAATGAAAGGGTTAGAGAGATGTGTGGTAACAAAAAGAGTGTGAATGAGAGAGCAGGAGAGGGTGTATTGAAATGGTTTGGTCACATGGAGAGAATGAGAGAGGAAAGATTGACCAAGAGGATATATGTGTCAGAGGTGGAGAGAATGAGAAGTGGGAGACCAAATTGGAGTTGGAAGGATCAAGTGAAAAAAAAATTTGAGCGATCGGGGCCTGAACATACAGGAGGGTGAAAGGGGTGCAAGGAAGAGAGTGAATTGGAACGATGTGGTATATCAGGGTCGACGTGCTGTCAATTTATTGAACCAGGGCATGTGAAGCGTCTGGGGTAAACCATGGAAAGTTTTTTTGGGCCTGGATGTGGAAAGGGAGCAGTGGTTTCTGTGCATTACACATGACAGCTAGAGACTGAGTGTGAACGAATGTAGCCTTTGTTGTCTTTTCGTAGCGCTACCTCGCGTGCACGCGAGGGGAAGGGGGTGCCATTTTATGTGTGGCGGGGTGGCGGGGAGAATGGATGAAGGCAGCATTTATGAATATGTACATGTGTATATATGTATATGTCTGTGTATGTGTATGTATGTATACGTTGAAATGTATAGGTATGTATATGTGCGTGTGTGGGCGTTTATGTATATACATGTGTATGTGAGTGGGTTGGGCCATTCTCTCGTCTGTTTCTTTGCGCTACCTTGCTAATGCGGGAGACAGCGACAAAGTATAATGAATAAAATAGAATAAATAAATAAATATATATATATATATATATATATATATATATATATATATATATATATATATATATATATATATATATTATCCCTGGGGATAGGGGAGAAAGAATACTTCCCACGTATTCCCTGCGTGTCGTAGAAGGCGACTAAAAGGGGAGGGAGCGGGGGGCTGGAAATCCTCCCCTCTCAATTTTTTTTAATTTTCCAAAAAAAGGAACAGAGAAGGGGGCCAGGAGAGGATATTCCCTCAGTGGCCCAGTTCTCTGTTCTTAACGCTACCTCGCTAACGCGGGAAATGGCGAATAGTTTGAAAAAAAAAAAAAAAAAAAAAAAATATATATATATATATATATATATATATATATATATATATATATATATATATATATATATATATATATATATATATATGCGTGTGATTTAATATAGTGTCCGACATGGCACAGGCAGAACGCGCCCCAATCAAAGGCCACCCCGGGCGAAAGAAATAAAGTGAGAAAAAGCGAGAATTAATTAATCAGGTGTTTGTAGAACTGACTGTTAAAGGTGAAGTGGTTACAGGAGGAGGGACAGACGGAAGCAGGAAGGGAATTCCGCAGGTTAGCAGTTGGAGGGAAGGAGGCACCATAACAGTCAATCCTCAAGAAAAATTGTTGGGTAAAAAGATGGGAACCAAATATGCATAACTCAGGCTACCAAAATATCTTTGTCGCTCCCGATGAAAAACAGATGTATAAACTTAGGCTGGAGAATGTATATGAAGGCTATCCCCCACATACTTAATCGCAGTTTCCTGAGTTAATGAGGTAGCGCAAGGAATAGAGGAAGAAAGGCTGCATCCCCTGACATCCATTCTTATACTATCATGTTTAATGCTCTGTAACCACAGCCCCGTATCCGCAACCAAGCCCCACAGACCCTTCCGTACTTTCCCCCAGCTGCTTGATATGCCCTCGATCAGTTCAGTGACAGCACGTCGACCCCTATATGCCACATTGATCCAGTTCACTTTTCACCCTCCTGCATGTTCAGGTTTCAAGGACTCAAAATATTATTCGTTCTATCCGTCTATTTCAACCTGGTTTTCCCCTTCTTTTTCCTCAACTTCTGACACATATATCCTCTTTGTCAACCTTTCCTCAGTCATTCTCTCCGTATGTCAAGACCATATAAGCCCACTCTCTCCGGCTCTACACCCTTGATGAAAACCTCTCACTGTTTCTAGTAGCTTTCCTCCCACACCAAATAGTCGCTATCTACCCAATCATATGTTTTTTTTCCAAATCCATAAATGCCACAAGCAAAACCTTCTCTTTGTCTATTTCTCCCACACATTCTTTCAAGCAAAAACCTGACCAACACATCCACTACCACTCCTGAAACCACAACGTTCATCCTCAATCTGATGCTTTGTACATCCCTTCAACCCCTCAATGAAAACTCCAATATAACTTACCAGGTACACTCAGCAAACTCATACCTCTGTGTTTCAAATACTCACCTTTGTCCCCACTGTCTTTTTACAGTGACACTGTACATGCATTACGCCAGTCTACAGGCATTTAATCATGATCCATACATACACTCAAATTCTTAACTAACCAATCCACAACACAGACACCCCCTTTCTTAAGAAATTCAACTGCAGTACCATCCACTTCAGCCCCCTTGCCACATTTCACCTTACGTAAGGCCTTCCCCATCTCTTCTTTCTTCATCGAACTATTTTCCATGACTATCTTTTCGCATACCTCGCCGACGCAAACACCCTACCACTGCAACCCTGACATTAAACACATTCAACAAGCCTTTAAACTATTCACTCCAACTCCTCACCTGCTACTCATACGCACCTTTCATCGATATTTTCCAGTTTATTCTCTTGTTTTACTCACATCAACCTCCTTCCAAAGCATATTCATATTCTCTCTGAAGTTTACTAATAATCTCTCATTTGCTCTCTTTTTTACCCGAGCAACTTCTTCTGACCTCCTGCCGCTTCCAATCATCAGCACTCCTACGCTCCTATACGCGTCTCTTTTCTCTTTCCGAAGCAAATTTTCTTCTTCATCACACCACTCGTTACCCTGTCTCTCCTGACCTCTTCCAACCTTACCCCAGACGCTTCACATGCCCTGATTCAATCCACTGACAGCACGTCAACCCCGGTATACCACATCGATCCAATTCAATCTATTCCTTGCCCTCCTTTCACCCTCCTGCATGTTCAGGCCCCGATCACACAAAATCTTTTTCACTCCATCTTTCCACCTCCAATTTGGTCTCCCACTTCTCCTCGTTCCCTCCACCTCCGACACATATATCCTCTTGGTCAATCTCTCCTCACTCATTCTCTCCATGTGCCCAAACCATTTCAAAACACCCTCTTCTGCTCTCTCAACCACGCTCTTTTTATTTCCAAACATCTCTCTTACCCTTACGTTACTTACTCGATCAAACCACCTCACACCACACATTGTCCTCAAACATCTCATTTCCAGCACATCCACCCTCCTGCGCACAACTCTATCCATAGCCCACGCCTCGCAACCATACAACATTGTTGGAACCACTATTCCTTCAAACATACCCATTTTTGCTTTCCGAGATAATGTTCTCGACTTCCACACATTCTTCAAGGCTCCCAGGATTTTCGCCCCCTCCCCCACCCTATGATCCACTTCCGCTTCCATGGTTCCATCCGCTGCCAGATCCAATCCCAGATATCTAAAACACTTTACTTCCTCCAGTTTTTCTCCATTCAAACTTACCTCCCAATTGACTTGACCCTCAACCCTACTGTACCTAATTACCTTGCTCTTATTCACATTTACTCTTAACTTTCTTCTTTCACACACTTTACCAAACTCAGTCACCAGTTTCTGCAGTTTCTCACATGAATCAGCCACCAGCGCTGTATCATCAGCGAACAACAACTGACTCACTTCCCAAGCTCTCTCATCCCAACAGACTTCATACTTGCCCCTCTTTCCAAAACTCTTGCATTCACCTCCCTAACAACCCCATCCATAAACAAATTAAACAACCATGGAGACATCACACACCCCTGCCGCAAACCTACATTCACTGAGAACCAATCACTTTCCTCTCTTCCTACACTTACACATGCCTTACATCCTCGATATATATATATATATATATATATATATATATATATATATATATATATATATATATATATATATACACGTTGAGGTGTATAGGTATGTATATGTGCGTGTGTGGACGTGTATGTGACGTGTGGGTGGGTTGGGCCGTTCTTTCGTATGTTTCCTTGCGGGAGACGGCGACAAAGTATACTAAATAAATGTAATATAATATAATATATATATATATATATATATATATATATATATATATATATATATATATATATATATATATATATATTATCCCTGGGGATAGGGGATTAAGAATACTTCCCACGTATTCCCTGCGTGTCGTAGAAGGCGACTAAAAGGGGAGGGAGCGGGAGGCTGGAAATCCTCCCCTCTCGTTTTTTTTTTAATTTTCCAAAAGAAGGAACAGAGGGGGGCCAGGTGAGGATATTCCACAAAGGCCCAGTCCTCTGTTCTTAACGCTACCTCGCTAACGCGGGAAACGGCGAATAGTTTAAAAAAAAAAAAAAAAGAATATATATATATATATATATATATATATATATATATATATATATATATATATATATATATATATATATATATATATATATATATATATATATATATATATATATATATATATATATTCCTATGAGTCCACGGGGAAATGAAGCACGATAGGTTCCCAAGTGCACTTTCGGGTAATTATCACATCATCAGGGGAGACGCAAGAGAGAAATATAACAGTCAGTTGATATAAAACGAAGAGACGTAGCTAGGGCGCCATTTGGTAAACAACTGACTACTCGAATGTAGGTCGGGTGCTTTCCAGTCTGACAACAAGCGTATCATATGCTTGTTTTGTGGACAAGAAAGGGAACTGTTTACAAATTTTATCAACAATAAAGCTATCTAATTTGTGTAGAGCTTCACTAATATTAAAGTAACAATTCTTTGTATACTTTATAATAGAAGATTCAATGATATTTCTCGTTCTACAGGAGTTAGAGTTAAAAACTAAGATGGCATTACTTGAGTCAGTACAATGATCATAGTCTTTAACATGATTTAACAAGGCATTTGATTCTTGTCCTATTCTTATACTATATTTATGTTGCTTACGTCTAGCAGAAAAGAAGAGTGAACGTTGGGGTGAAGAGGGTGGCGAGAGTAAGTGAGCTTGAGAAGGAGACCTGTGTGAGGAAGTACCAGGAGAGACTGAGTACAGAATGGAAAAAGGTGAGAACAATGGAAGCAAGGGGAGTGGGGGAGGAATGGGAGGTATTTAGGGAATCAGTGATGGATTGCGCAAAAGATGCTTGTGGCATGAGAAGAGTGGGAGGTGGGTTGATTAGAAAGGGTAGTGAGTGGTGGGATGAAGAAGTAAGAGTATTAGTGAAAGAGAAGAGAGAGGCATTTGGACGATTTTTGCAGGGAAAAAATGCAATGGAGTGGGAGATGTATAAAAGAAAGAGACAGGAGGTCAAGAGAAAGGTACAAGAGGTGAAAAAAAGGGCAAATGAGAGTTGGGGTGAGAGAGTATCATTAAATTTTAGGGAGAATAAAAAGATGTTCTGGAAGGAGGTAAATAAAGTGCGTAAGACAAGGGAGCAAATGGGAACTTCAGTGAAGGGCGCAAATGGGGAGGTGATAACAAGTAGTGGTGATGTGAGAAGGAGATGGAGTGAGTATTTTGAAGGTTTGTTGAATGTGTTTGATGATAGAGTGGCAGATATAGGGCGTTTTGGTCGAGGTGGTGTGCAAAGTGAGAGGGTTAGGGAAAATGATTTGGTAAACAGAGAAGAGGTAGTGAAAGCTTTGCGGAAGATGAAAGCCGGCAAGGCAGCAGGTTTGGATGGTATTGCAGTGGAATTTATTAAAAAAGGGGGTGACTGTATTGTTGACTGGTTGGTAAGGTTATTTAATGTATGTATGACTCATGGTGAGGTGCCTGAGGATTGGCGGAATGCGTGCATAGTGCCATTGTACAAAGGCAAAGGGGATAAGAGTGAGTGCTCAAATTACAGAGGTATAAGTTTGTTGAGTATTCCTGGTAAATTATATGGGAGGGTATTGATTGAGAGGGTGAAGGCATGTACAGAGCATCAGATTGGGGAAGAGCAGTGTGGTTTCAGAAGTGGTAGAGGATGTGTGGATCACGTGTTTGCTTTGAAGAATGTATGTGAGAAATACTTAGAAAAGCAAATGGATTTGTATGTAGCACTTATGGATCTGGAGAAGGCATATGATAGAGTTGATAGAGATGCTCTGTGGAAGGTATTAAGAATATATGGTGTGGGAGGAAAGTTTTTAGAAGCAGTGAAAAGTTTTTATCGAGGATGTAAGGCATGTGTACGTGTAGGAAGAGAGGAAAGTGATTGGTTCTCAGTGAATGTAGGTTTGCGGCAGGGGTGTGTGATGTCTCCATGGTTGTTTAATTTGTTTATGGATGGGGTCGTTAGGGAGGTAAATGCAAGAGTTTTGGAAAGAGGGGCAAGTATGAAGTCTGTTGGGGATGAGAGAGCTTAGGAAGTGAGTCAGTTGTTGTTCGCTGATGATACAGCGCTGGTGGCTGATTCATGTGAGAAACTGCAGAAGCTGGTGACTGAGTTTGGTAAAGTGTGTGGAAGAAGAAAGTTAAGAGTAAATGTGAATAAGAGCAAGGTTATTAGGTACAGTAGGGTTGAGGGTCAAGTCAATTGGGAGGTGAGTTTGAATGGAGAAAAACTGGAGGAAGTAAAGTGTTTTAGATATCTGGGAGTGGATCTGGCAGCGGATGGAACCATGGAAGCGGAAGTGGATCATAGGGTGGGGGAGGGGGCGAAAATTCTGGGGGCCTTGAAGAATGTGTGGAAGTCGAGAACATTATCTCGGAAAGCAAAAATGGGTATGTTTGAAGGAATAGTGGTTACAACAATGTTGTATGGTTGCGAGGCGTGGGCTATGGATAGAGTTGTGCGCAGGAGGATGGATGTGCTGGAAATGAGATGTTTGAGGACAATGTGTGGTATGAGGTGGTTTGATCGAGTGAGTAACGTAAGGGTAAGAGAGATGTGTGGAAATAAAAAGAGCGTGGTTGAGAGAGCAGAAGAGGGTGTTTTGAAGTGGTTTGGGCACATGGAGAGAATGAGTGAGGAAAGATTGACCAAGAGGATATATGTGTCGGAGGTGGAGGGAACGAGGAGAAGAGGGAGACCAAATTGGAGGTGGAAAGATGGAGTGAAAAAGATTTTGTGTGATCGGGGCCTGAACATGCAGGAGGGTGAAAGGAGGGCAAGGAATAGAGTGAATTGGAGCGATGTGGTATACCGGGGTTGACGTGCTGTCAGTGGATTGAATCAAGGCATGTGAAGCGTCTGGGGTAAACCATGGAAAGCTGTGTAGGTATGTATATTTGCGTGTGTGGACGTATGTATATACATGTGTATGGGGGGGGGGGGGGGTTGGGCCATTTCTTTCGTCTGTTTCCTTGCGCTACCTCGCAAACGCGGGAGACAGCGACAAAGTATAAAAAAAAAAAAAAAAAAAACGTCTAGCAGAAAGATCATTACCAGTCTGCCCAACATAAAACTTATCAAAATTTCTACATGGCACTTTATAGATGCACCCAGGAGAATTTTCTGGTGAGTTCCGGATGAGGATATTCTTTATAGTATTATTGTTGCTGAAGACAACATTTACATTAAAGGATTTAAGCAACATGGGAAGTAAAGTAAGATTATTATTAAAAGGGAGAACTAAAAGATTCTTGGTGTCAATGGGAGGTTTGGGCTCAACTCCATAAAATGATTTCTTTGCCAACTTCAGGGATTTATCAATGAAACAGCTAAGATACTTTAACTTGGATCTAATAGAATATATCTTCTTAAACTCATCATTAATAAAGTTTAGACTGCAAATGCGTAATGCCCTAAAGAACTAAAGAACATAGACTGGAATGATGATAATTCAACTGTCATGCTGAGTTGAATAATAATGAATATATGAGCATACATACACAAGCAACATAAATAGAGTATAAGAACAGGACAAGAATTAAATGCCTTATTTAATCACGTTAAAAACTATGATCACTGTAGTGACTGGAGTAATGCCATCTCAGTTATTAACTCTATCTCCAGTACCACGAGAAATGTCATTGAATCTTCTATTATTAAATACACAAATAATTATAATCTTAATATTAGTGAAGGTCTATACAAATTGGAGAGATATATTGTGGATAGAATTTATAAACCGTTTCTCATCTTGTCCACATAATAAGTTTATGATACGGGTAGTCACTTGTTTACCAAATGGCGTTCTAGGCATGTTTCTTCGTTGTATATCAACTGACCGTTACATTTCATTCTTATATCTCCCCTGATGATGTGATTATTACATGAAAGTGCACTTGGGAACCTATCGTGTTTCATTTCCCCGTGGGCTCTAGGAATATACTTGATCACACTCTCAATTATGATCCTCTCCTATATTTTTTTTTCTTTTTTTTTTGTCGCTGTCTCCCGCGTTTGCGAGGTAGCGCAAGGAAACAGACGAAAGAAATGGCCCAACCCACCCCCATACACATGTATATACATACGTCCACACACGCAAATATACATACCTACACAGCTTTCCATGGTTTACCCCAGACGCCTCACATGCCTTGATTCAATCCACTGACAGCACGTCAACCCCGGTATACCACATCGCTCCAATTCACTCTATTCCTTGCCCTCCTTTCACCCTCCTGCATGTTCAGGCCCCGATCACACAAAATCTTTTTCACTCCATCTTTCCACCTCCAATTTGGTCTCCCTCTTCTCCTCGTTCCCTCCACCTCCGACACATATATTCTCTTGGTCAATCTTTCCTCATTCATTCTCTCCATGTGCCCGAACCATTTCAAAACACCCTCTTCTGCTCTCTCAACCACGCTCTTTTTATTTCCACACATCCCTCTTACCCTTAAGTTACTTACTCGATCAAACCACCTCACACCACATATTGTCCTCAAACATCTCATTTCCAGCACATCCATCCTCCTGCGCACAACTCTATCCATAGCCCACGCCTCGCAACCATACAACATTGTTGGAACCACTATTCCTTCAAACATACCCATTTTTGCTTTCCGAGATAATGTTCTCGACTTCCACACATTCTTCAAGGCTCCCAGAATTTTCGCCCCCTCCCCACCCTATGATCCACTTCCGCTTCCATGGTTCCATCCGCTGCCAGATCCACTCCCAGATATCTAAAACACTTCACTTCCTCCAGTTTTTCTCCATTCAAACTCACCTCCCAATTGACTTGACCCTCAACCCTACTGTACCTAATAACCTTGCTCTTATTCACATTTACTCTTAACTTTCTTCTTTCACACACTTTACCAAACTCAGTCACCAGCTTCTGCAGTTTTTCACATGAATCAGCCACCAGCGCTGTATCATCAGCGAACAACAACTGACTCACTTCCCAAGCTCTCTCATCCCCAACAGACTTCATACTTGCCCCTCTTTCCAAAACTCTTGCATTCACCTCCCTAACAACCCCATCCATAAACAAATTAAACAACCATGGAGACATCACACACCCCTGCCGCAAACCTACATTCACTGAGAACCAATCACTTTCCTCTCTTCCTACACGTACACATGCCTTACATATATATATATATATATATATATATATATATATATATATATATATATATATATATATATATATATATTTTTTTTTTTTTTTTTTTTTTTTTTTTTTATACTTTGTCGCTGTCTCCCGCGTTTGCGAGGTAGCGCAAGGAAACAGACGAAAGAAATGGCCCAACCCCCCCCCCATACACATGTACATACACACGTCCACACACGCAAATATACATACCTACACAGCTTTCCATGGTTTACCCCAGACGCTTCACATGCCTTGATTCAATCCACTGACAGCACGTCAACCCCTGTATACCACATCGCTCCAATTCACTCTATTCCTTGCCCTCCTTTCACCCTCCTGCATGTTCAGGCCCCGATCACACAAAATCTTTTTCACTCCATCTTTCCACCTCCAATTTGGTCTCCCTCTTCTCCTCGTTCCCTCCACCTCCGACACATATATCCTCTTGGTCAATCTTTCCTCATTCATTCTCTCCATGTGCCCGAACCATTTCAAAACACCCTCTTCTGCTCTCTCAACCACGCTCTTTTTATTTCCACACCTCTCTCTTACCCTTACGTTACTTACTCGATCAAACCACCTCACACCACACATTGTCCTCAAACATCTCATTTCCAGCACATCCATCCTCCTGCGCACATCTCTATCCATAGCCCACGCCTCGCAACCATACAACATTGTTGGAACCACTATTCCCTCAAACATACCCATTTTTGCTTTCCGAGATAATGTTCTCGACTTCCACACATTTTTCAAGGCTCCCAAAATTTTCGCCCCCTCCCCCACCCTATGATCCACTTCCGCTTCCATGGTTCCATCCGCTGACAGATCCACTCCCAGATATCTAAAACACTTCACTTCCTCCAGTTTTTCTCCATTCAAACTCACCTCCCAATTGACTTGACCCTCACCCCTACTGTACCTAATAACCTTGCTCTTATTCACATTTACTCTCAACTTTCTTCTTCCACACACTTTACCAAACTCAGTCACCAGCTTCTGCAGTTTCTCACATGAATCAGCCACCAGCGCTGTATCATCAGCGAACAACAACTGACTCACTTCCCAAGCTCTCTCATCCCCAACAGACTTCATACTTGCCCCTCTTTCCAAAACTCTTGCATTTACCTCCCTTACAACCCCATCCATAAACAAATTAAACAACCATGGAGACATCACACACCCCTGCCGCAAACCTACATTCACTGAGAACCAATCACTTTCCTCTCTTCCTACACGTACACATGCCTTACATCCTCGATAAAAACTTTTCACTGCTTCTAACAACTTGCCTCCCACACCATATATTCTTAATACCTTCCACAGAGCATCTCTATCAACTCTATCATATGCCTTCTCCAGATCCATAAATGCTACATACAAATCCATTTGCTTTTCTAAGTATTTCTCACATACATTCTTCAAAGCAAACACCTGATCCACACATCCTCTACCACTTCTGAAACCGCACTGCTCTTCCCCAATCTGATGCTCTGTACATGCCTTCACCCTCTCAATCAATACCCTCCCATATAATTTACCAGGAATACTCAACAAACTTATACCTCTGTAATTTGAGCACTCACTCTTATCCCCTTTGCCTTTGTACAATGGCACTATGCACGCATTCCGCCAATCCTCAGGCACCTCACCATGAGTCATACATACATTAAATAACCTTACCAACCAGTCAACAATACAGTCACCCCCTTTCTTAATAAATTCCACTGCAATGCCATCCAAACCTGCTGCCTTGCCGGCTTTCATCTTCCGCAAAGCTTTTACTACCTCTTCTCTGTTTACCAAATACCAAATTGTGGAGGCTAAGGTGAAGATTAGTGTGGGTTTTCAGAAAAGAGGAGTGAATGTTGGGGTGAAGAAGGTGGTAAGAGTAAGTGAGCTTGGGAAGGAGACCTGTGTGGGGAAGTACCAGGAGAGACTGTGTACAGAATGGAAAAAGGTGAGAACAATGGAAGTAAGGGGAGTGGGGGAGGAATGGGATGTATTTAGGGAATCAGTGATGGATTGCGCAAAAGATGCTTGTGGCATGAGAAGAGTGGGAGGTGGGCTGTTTAGAAAGGGTAGTGAGTGGTGGGATGAAGAAGTAAGAGTATTAGTGAAAGAGAAGAGAGAGGCATTTGGACGATTTTTGCAGGGAAAAAAATGCAATTGAGTGGGAGAAGTATAAAAGAAAGAGACAGGAGGTCAAGAGAAAGGTGCAAGAGGTGAAAAAAAGGGCAAATGAGAGTTGGGGTGAGAGACTATCAGTAAATTTTAGGGAGAATAAAAAGATGTTCTGGAAGGAGGTAAATAGGGTGCGTAAGACAAGGGAGCAAATGGGAACTTCAGTGAAGGGCGTAAATGGGGAGGTGATAACAAGTAGCGGTGATGTGAGAAGGAGATGGAATGAGTATTTTGAAGGTTTGTTGAATGTGTCTGATGACAGAGTGGCAGATATAGGGTGTTTTGGTCGAGGTGGTGTGCAAAGTGAGAGGGTTAGGGAAAATGATTTGGTAAACAGAGAAGAGGTAGTAAAATATATATATATATATATATATATATATATTATCCCTGGGGATAGGGGATTAAGAATACTTCCCACGTATTCCCTGCATGTCGTAGAAGGCGACTAAAAGGGGAGGGAGCGGGGGGGCTGGAAATCCTCCCCTCTCGTTTTTTTTTTTTTTTTTTTAATTTTTCCAAAAGAAGGAACAGAGGGGTCCAGGTGAGGATATTCCAAAAAAGGCCCAGTCCTCTGTTCTTAACGCTACCTCGCTAACGCGGGAAATGGCGAATAGTTTAAAAGAAAGATATATATATATATATATATATATATATATATATATATATATATATATATATATATATATATATATATATATATATATATATATATATATATATATATATATATTCTATTCGCGGGAAATGGCGAATAGTTTAAAAGAAAGATATATATATATATATATATATATATATATATATATATATATATATATATATATATTCTTTTCTTTTAAACTATTCGCCATTTCCCGCGTTAGCGAGGTAGCGTTAAGAACAGAGGACTGGGCCTTTTTTGGAATATCCTCACCTGGCCCCCTCTGTTCCTTCTTTTGGAAAATTAAAAAAAAACGAGAGGGGAGGATTTCCAGCCCCCCGCTCCCTCCCCTTTTAGTCGCCTTCTACGACATGCAGGGAATACGTGGGAAGTATTCTTAATCCCCTATCTCCAGGGATATATATATATATATATATATATATATATATATATATATATATATATATATATATATATATATATATATATATATATATATATATATATATATATATATATATATTTATTTATTTATTTATTTATTCATTTATTTACTCATTATACTTTGTCGCCGTCTCCTGCCTTAGCGTGGTAGCGCAAGGAAACAGACGAAAGTATGGCCCAACCCACCTACATACGCATGTATATACATACCTAGACATTTCAACATACACATACATATACATTTCAACGTATACATACATATACATACACAGACATATACATATATATACACATGTACATATTCATACTTGCTGCCTTCATCCATTCTCGTCGCCAACCCGCCACACATGAAATGGCACCCCTCCCCCCGAGCGCGCGCGAGGAAGCGCTAGGAAAAGACAACAAAGGCCACATTCGCTCACACTCAGTCTCTAGCCGTCATGTGTAATGCACCGAAACCACAGCTCCCTTTCCACATCCAGGCCCCACAAAACTTTCCATGGTTTACTCCAGACGCTTCACATACCCTTGTTCAATCCATTGACAGCACGTCGAACCCGGCATACCACATTGTTCCAATTCACTCTATTCCTTGCGCACCTTTCACCCTCCTGTATGTTCAGGCCCCAATCGCTCAAAATCTTTTTCACTCCATCCTTCCACCTCCAATTTGGTTTCCCACTTCCCCTTGTTCCCTCCACCTCTGACCCATATATCCTCTTTAACAATCTTTCCTCGCTCATTCTCTCCATGCGATCAAACCATTTCAATACACCCTCTTCTGCTCTCTCAACCACACTCATTTCATTACAACACATCTCTCTTACCCTTTCATTACTTAATCGATCAAACCACCTCATGCCACATATTATCCTCAAACATCTCATTTCCAACACATCCACCCTCTTCCGTACAGCCCTATCTATAGCCCATGCCTCGCAACCATATAACATTGTTGGAACCACGATTCCATCAAACATATCCATTTTTGCTCTCCGAGATACCTCTCTCGCCTTCCACATATTCTTCAACGCTCCCATCCTCTGCTAAGTCCTCTCCCAGATATCTAAAACACCTCACCTCCTCCAGTTTTTCTTCATTCAAACTTACCTCCTAACTAACTTGTCCATCAACCCTACTGTACCTAATACCCTTGCTGTTATTCACATTTACTCTCAACCTTCTCCTTTTAAAGACTTTACCAAACTCAGTCACCAACCTCTGCAGTTTCTCACCAGAATCAGCCACCAGCGCTGTATAATCAGCAAACAACAACTGACTCACTTCCCAGGCCCTCTCTTCCACAACAGACTGCATACTTGCCCCATATATACAAAGGCAAAGGGGATAAGAGTGAGTGCTCAAATTACAGAGGTATAAGTTTGTTGGTATTCCTGGTAAATTATATGGGAGGGTATTGATTGAGAGGGTGAAGGCATGTACAGAGCATCAGATTGGGGAAGAGCAGTGTGGTTTCAGAAGTGGTAGAGGATGTGTGGATCAGGTGTTTGCTTTGAAGAATGTATGTGAGAAATACTTAGAAAAGCAAATGGATTTGTATGTAGCATTTATGGATCTGGAGAAGGCATATGATAGAGTTGATAGAGATGCTCTGTGGAAGGTATTAAGAATATATGGTGTGGGAGGAAAGTTGTTAGAAGCAGTGAAAAGTTTTTATCGAGGATGTAAGGCATGTGTACGTGTAGGAAGAGAGGAAAGTGATTGGCTCTCAGTGAATGTAGGTTTGCGGCAGGGGTGTGTGATGTCTCCATGGTTGTTTAATTTGTTTATGGATGGGGTTGTTAGGGAGGTAAATGCAAGAGTTTTGGAAAGAGGGGCAAGTATGAAGTCTGTTGGGGATGAGAGAGCTTGGGAAATGACTCAGTTGTTGTTCGCTGATGATACAGCGCTGGTGGCTGATTCATGTGAGAAACCGCAGAAGCTGGTGACTGAGTTTGGTAGTGTGTGAAAGAGGAAAGTTAAGAGTAAATGTGAATAAGATCAAGGTTATTAGGTACAGTAGGGTTGAGGGTCAAGTCAACTGGGAGGTAAGTTTGAATGGAGAAAAACTGGAGGAAGTAAAGTGTTTTAGATATCTGGGAGTGGATCTGGCAGCGGATGGAACCACGGAAGCGGAAGTGGATCATAGGGTGGGGGAGGGGGCGAAAATCCTGGGAGCCTTGAAGAATGTGTGGAAGTCGAGAACATTATCTCGGGAAGCAAAAATGGGTATGTTTGAAGGAATAGTGGTTCCAACAATGTTGTATGGTTGCGAGGCGTGGGCTATGGATAGAGTTGTGCGCAGGAGGATGGATGTGCTGGAAATGAGATGTTTGAGGACAATGTGTGGTGTGAGGTGGTTTGATCGAGTAAGTAACGTAAGGGTAAGAGACATGTGTGGAAATGGAAAGAGCGTGGTTGAGAGAGCAGAAGAGGGTGTTTTGAAATGGTTTGGGCACATGGAAAGAATGAGTGAGGAAAGATTGACCAAGAGGATATATGTGTCGGAGGTGGAGGGAACGAGGAGAAGTGGGAGACCAAATTGGAGGTGGAAAGATGGAGTGAAAAAGATTTTGTGTGATCGGGGCCTGAACATGCAGGAGGGTGAAAGGAGGGTAAGGAATAGAGTGAATTGGATCGATGTGGTATACCGGGGTTGACGTGCTGTCATTGGACTGAATCAGGGCATGTGAAGCGTCTGGGGTAAACCATGGAAAGCTGTGTAGGTATGTATATTTGCGTGTGTGGACGTATGTATATACATGCGTATGGGGGTGGGTTGGGCCATTTCTTTCGTCTGTTTCCTTGCGCTACCTCGCAAACGCGGGAGACAGCGACAAAGCAAAAAAAAAAAAAAAAAAAAAAGAAAATATATATATATATATATATATATATATATATATATATATATATATATATATATATATATATATATATATATATATATATTCCATTTATGATCACTTAAGTTACTTGACTGTGTTGAGTATGTACGACCGTATGCATGTTGGGGTCCAAACCCCATACTCTGGCCAGCACCAACCACCTGGCCACTGCAATGTGGACCCGTTTGTCCGTTCCTCTTTAACCTTGTGCACAACGGAACGACACTTGAGCTCGACGGAGCGACCCTTAGGCACGACGGACGACCCTTGAGCAGGTCGGGAGGACCCTTGGGCACGACTGGACCACCCTTGACCACGACGGGACGACCCCTGAGTACGACATGACGACACTTGAGCTCGACGGAACGAGACGACCCTTAGGCGCGGCGGGACGACCCTTGAGCAAGTAGGGAGGACCCTTAGGCACGACGAGACGACCCTTGAGGAGGTCGAGACGACCCTTGAGCACTACGGTAAGACCCCTGAGAACGACAGAACGACCCCTGAACTCGATGGACATACTTATGATCACGACGACACGACCCTTAAGTAAGACGGTACGACACTCTGGGTACAACAATGACAGCATGACCTTTGACCTGACCCCTAACTCTGTTGCCTGACGGGTCATGCGTTGTGCTGAGCCGTCCCCCAGCACCTCTGAAACCAAATGAAGCAACTTTCATGAAACTGTTATCATAACATACTTAAAAGGAAGCACTTTAGCTTATTTACATTCCTATAACCACTTTCCCTTAAAGGGAATATCATTCTCTCTCTCTCTCTCTCTCTCTCTCTCTCTCTCTCTCTCTCTCTCTCTCTCTCTCTCTCTCTCTCTCTCTCTCTCTCTCTCTGAAATATGGAATCTATGTCCAATTCATCGGAAACCCTTGCCAGAGGAGGTATGTAACACGTTGCTGACAAAGAATAAAGCTACCACAAAAATGATACACAATAAATCTAAGTCAAACACAAAAAAAAAATATCATCAAAACAACAACCAATCACAGGCATAACAATCACCTAGTCAAACCAATCACCCAATCACAGTTGACACAGCTGACCAAGGTGGAGTTACCAAACAAACTGACCACATCCAGGGAGCCAGAGAACCATGGAGTCAGGGAGCCAGAGAACCATGGAGTCAGGGAGCCAGAGAACCATAGAGTCAGGGAGCCAGAAAAACCATGGAGTCAGGGAGCCAGAGATCCACCGAGTCAGGGAGCCAGAGATCCACGGAGTCAGGGAGCCAGGAAAACCATGGAGTCAGGGAGCCAGAGAACCATGGAGTCAGGGAGCCAGAGAACCAGAGAGTCAGGAAGCCAGAGAACCATGGAGTCAGGGAGCCAGAGAACCAGAGAGTCAGGAAGCCAGAGAGCCAAGAGGTCAGGAAACCAGAGAGCAAAGGGGTCAGGGAGCCAGAGAACCAGGGAGTCATGGAGCCAGAGGATCATGGAGTCAGGGAGCCAGAGAACCAGGGAGTCAGAGAATCAGGGAGTCAAGGAGCCAGAGAACTAGAGAGTCAGAGAACCCGTGAGTCAGGGAACCAGAGAATCAGGGAGTCAGGGAGCCAGAGAACCAAGTGGTCATGAAGCTAGGGATTCCGTGAGCCAGAGATGCAGGGAGCCAGGGTGTCAGGAGGCCAGACAGCCGGAAGGGAGCATGAGAGTCAAAAAGCCGCCAGGGAGCCACCCAGGGAGCCAGATCGGCCAGTCAGTACACCTGGCGCTCCTCCATCCCTGCCTCCGTCAGTCCGTGTCCCTGACCCTGACCCTGGGAAATCAATATCAGCGGGCGTACCTCACCTCCCTCCACCGGAGTCAGATGTTTCATCCATTAATCCTGAGCACAGCCACTCACAGGCCAACACCTAGTACCCTCACTCACTCTGCCTGACCGACGAACAGACACGCTCATAAAGCAGACAGCTATACAGACACTCACACAGACAGACAGGTAAGTAGAGACATTAAAGAGGATTTCATAATGATTTTTCCTTACTGTGTGTGTGTGTGTGTGTGTGTGTGTGTGTGTGTGTGTGTGTGTGTGTGTGTTATGATCCTATCGTGTACGTGAAAGGGACAATGGTCGATCGTATAATTACCTGTTTGTATATATCAGTGGGAAGGGGGAGGCGAGGTTTATACTAGTGCCCCCCCCCCCCCACCCCGTGCAAGTATCCTACATACCTTACCCTCCCTCCACTAACACACACACACACACACACACACACACACACACACACACACACACACGGCGCCCGACACCTCTTCGCCAACAGTGGTGCATGTTGGTACCACCACAACATAGCTCACCACATACCATCCCCGGGACCCGACGCTCTGATAGCAGTGGTTGTATGCTGACAACATATCATGGTTCAACACCATTCTGGGTCCCTAATATCCTGCCAACAGTAGTGTATGTTGGCAGAACAACATGGCACACTACATAGCATCACAGACCCCAACACTTCCATGCCACCAGTAGTGTATTCTGACACCACAAAAACATGACTCACCACATAACAGCCTGGATCCTGAAATTCTGCCAACAGTGGTGTATGCTGACACCACAAGAACATGACTTACCACATTCAACCCCGTCTCCCAGGACCCCGACACTACTAACAACCCTTTCGAATTACGTGTTATTATCAAGGATAATTGCATGTTGATATACGTGTGTGTGTGTGTGTGTGTGTGTGTGTGTGTGTGTGTGTGTGTGTGTGCATGATGGTCTGTAAGGAGTGACCCAGGATGACACTACCTGTCAAGGTGTGTAATGAGACGCACGTGTTCTGTGCTTGACACATCCTCAATTACCTCAAATTATTAGCTTGGTACCAGTGAGACTGGCAAAGGAATTTCAGATTCCAGTGGAAATTTCCCTCGTTTGTGAGGTAATGCCGGAACAGAAGACGGAAAGCCACTTTCGCTAACATCCATTCTCAGGCTGCCAAGTGTAATGCACCGAAACCACAGCTCCCTATCCTCAACCAGGCCCCACAGACCTTTCCATGGTTTACCTTGGACGCTTCATATGCCCTAGTTCATCCCACTGACAGCACGTCGACCCATGTATCCCACTTCGTTCCAATTCACTCTATCCCGTGTACGCCTTTCACCTTCCCACATGTTCATTTAAAACTATTTTTCTCTCCTCCTTTCCATTTCCAATTTGGTTTTCCCCTCTTCCATGTCCCCTCCAATACTGACACATATATCCTCTTTGTCAATCTTTCCACACTCATTCTCTCCATATGACCAAACCTTTTCAATACACCCTCTTCTGCTCTCTTACCACACTCTTTTTTATTTCCACACATCTCTCTTACCTTTCCTTATTTACTCGATCAAACCATTTCACACCACATATTGTCCTCGAATATTTCATTTCCTGCACATCCACCCTCCTCCGCACAGCATTATCTATAGCCTATGACTCGCAACCATACAATATCGGTGCCACTACCATAACTTCAAACATACCCATTTCGCTCACCTAGATAACGACCTCCCTTTGTACATATTCTTCATTGTTTCTAGAACCTTATATATATATATATATATATATATATATATATATATATATATATATATATATATATATATATATATATATATATATATATATATATATATATATATATATATATACATATATATATATATATATATATATATATATATATATATATATATATATATATATATATATATATATATATATATATATCAATATTTTGCTACTGAGGGGGATAAAGTGTGTGAGTGCGTGCGTGGGTGGAGGAGGGAAGAGGGGGGAGCTGGTGATCCCTGTCCTCCTCATGTCGGTTGGGGTGCGCGACCCTCATGACATTTCCCACCTACGTCGCCTGAGCCGCTCTAACTCACTGTAGGTCACACACACCCACAACCCTCATACATACATACATACATACATACATACATACATACACACATTACCAAGCGTATTACTCTTCCCCCTCCACAAAAAGCTTGTTATTGTCATTTGAATAATGTTTTCATGCTTTCATTTTCTGCAAAGTGTCACTGTCATTCGCATTCTGTTCACATTAGTTTCGTATCCTTATTTAAGTTCGTAGTGTCGTGTGCAGGACCTGATCAGGATGGTGACGACAATTTCATCTCCACAGATTCTTCTACCGAACGCACCCTCCCCAGTCCCTGCCTCCCTCACTCCCATCCTACCCTCCGACTGGCTGCATCCTCCTCCTCCTCCTCCTCTTCCCTCGTTCCCCCGCGGCGCTCGAGCAACCAGTAGCCACGTTCATCTGGCGGGTCCACAGGTCAAGAAGTGCGGTGATGTGCGTTGGTCTGTGCCGCGGGGAGGGCTGGCAGACCGAGGAGTGACCGTATAGAGATGCATCTCACCAACCCTACATCCGTTACTTTAATAAACAACTGACAACACCACATCCTCTCTCTCTCTCTCTCTCTCTCTCTCTCTCTCTCTCTCTCTCTCTCTCTCTCTCTCTCTCTCTCTCTCTGCGGTGAGCGCCACGCGCTAGCCCTGCAATCATGGCAAAATCTCTTGGTCGTTACTCTGAGGTACATGTAGGTTGGTAGCGGGTCTCTTCAAGGTGTCCCACTACCAGCAATCACCTCTCCCAACGTTCACCTAACGAACGCTCGCCCGCCACCTCCCGCTCCTCATACTGACGTCCAGAATCTTCTATCATTTAATTACGCGAGAAACAAAGAAGAAAATGAAACGTTCGTACATTTTGTGTCTCTCACTTCTTTCATCTGTCGAAGCTCCGGCAAAGAAATGAAAAATCTTTGCTTTCCAAGACTGTAACTGTAACTGTAGATCTCCCTCGCCGTCCTGTACAAAGATGTCATTACAAATAGATAATTACACACAGGCAAGATCCATTTCAGTAGTGACGGTAATGTAGCACTATGTTCAGCTTACCCTGTTAGTGTTACACATCTCCATCTTCTGTTCATCTAAATACAATTTTCGCTCAGGATTCCCCGCCCCATTCAAACATACCCACATTTTGTTTTCATTGGTATTTACGTGCAAGTTTCCAGTAAGATGAAATTTTCCTCCACCACTGCGGTTTATATGGGCTCCGCCACTATTACTGGATCATCTGCTTACGACAAACATATTGAAATTGCGACCCACTTCAGTAGAGACACTGTACAGTCGACCACTTACCACTTCAGCAACGCACCACAGCACAGCATAGCATAACCTGTGACCATGTCCAAGAGCCGAGTGAAAGGCCAGTCCATCATACTTACAGGGTCGTCATGGTCATGTTCAAGGAACGGACCCTCATACTCAAAGGCCGTGGCGTCATGCTCAAGGGAGTTAACTTCGGGCTCAAAGGGCCTGCCGTTATGCTGAAGGGCAGTACGGGCATGATCAAGTAAGCTACTATTATGCTCAAGGGCCATAACGTCATTATCAAGGGTTGTACCATCATGCTCAAGGACGCAGCTTTATGCTCAAGAGCCGTACCGTTATGCTCAAGGACCGCATTGTCGCGCTCAATGGGCACGTAATATCATGTTCAAGTACGTTACCGTCAAACCCAAGGGCCGTACCGTCATGGTCAAAGGCCGCACCGTAATACTCAAGCGCTGTACCGTTTTATCCCCAAGAAATGTACCGTCATGTTCAAGGCCGTACCTTCATACTCAGGAGCCGTGCCATCATGCTCAGGGAACGTACCGTCATGCTCAACGGGATGTGCCTTCATAATCAAGGCCCGTACTTTTAGGCTCAGCAGCCGTACTTTCATGATGAAAGGCCGTACCGTCATGCTCCAGGCCGTACCGTTATACTCAAGGGCCTTACCATTATGCTCAAGGGCCATGCCGTCTCACTGAAGATGTGTACCGTCATACTCAAGGGATGCACCAACATGCAGGAGCTATACTGTTATGTACAATGGCACGTAACGTGGTACACAAGGGCCGTGCCCTCGTCCTCAGTGGTGGGGAGCAGCGTCCACAGCGGGCCATGTGTTACCCGGCGAGCGTCAGGTGTGCCAACAGATGCCTGATGTTTATCACATCAACGACCAGACGTAATATAAAAAAAAATCAATTAATAAATCGATAACGACAACAGTAACGTCTGGATCAGTACACCAGCACACACCAGACCAAGGAGCAAATATCAAACTAAAAACGCAACAGTAAACATGAATAAGGAGCTGGTGCTGTGGACTAAAAGAATCAAGAAACAATAAAGTGGAGAATTACGTAATGAGACTAACCCAAGCTGATGAGCAAGTATACCAGACTTGCCAACACACAAAGAGCGAACGTTCCAAGACAGAGAACATCCTTACATGGATCTAGAACAATTCAACATTCTAATGAACAAATGAACGTAACCGAGGAAATGTAAATCACAAACCAATAAATACAAAAGACACCAACGTAAGAACAGCACAAGATATTAGGTAACAGTACGAACCCGTTATCAACTGAGCATGAAAAGTAGGAGCACAGGAGGACACAAGGTAAGCATATAAGACCAGAGAAGAGGCCAGGTAGCAGCAGCATAACCCCTACACAACTGCAGCATAACCCCAAACAACTTCAGCACAAAAAAACAAACACAACTTCAGCATAAACCACACATAACTGCAGCAAAACCAACATACAACTGCAGCATAACATCCATACAACTGGAGCATAAAAACACTACACAACTTCAGCATAACTCACACACAACTGCAATATAAGTCCCACACAACTTCAGCATAACCCACACACATCTTCAGCATGATCAACATACAACTGCAGCTTAACCCCCCACACATCTGCAGCATAAACCCCAAAAACTAGAGCATAACCCACACACAACTGAAGCATAACCCCCCTCATAACTGCAGCATAACCCAAGCAGCATAAACCACAAACATCAGCATAAACCCACACAACTGCAGAATGACCCACATACAAATGCATCATAACCCCTAGACACCTGCAGCATAATCCCGACACAACTAGAGCATAACCCATACACCACTGAAGCTTAAACCCCCACACAACTGAAGAATAATCAAGAAATAATTGGAGCATAACCCATATAACAGAACCCACACACAACTGCATCATAACCCACACACACAACTGCAGCATAACCCCCGGACAATTGCAGCATAACTCCCACACAAATGGAGCATAACCCCCATTTAACTGCTGCATAATCCCCACACAAATGCAGCATAACCCCCCACACAACTAGCATAACCCCACACCTGCAGCATAACCCCCACACATCTGCAACATAACCCACACACATCTGCCGCAAAACCGTCCACACATCTGCAGCATAACCCACACACAACTGCAGCATAACCCACACACAACTGCAGCATAACCCACACACAACTGCAGCATAACCCACACACAATTGCAGGATAACCCACACACAACTGCAGTATAACCCCCAGACAACTGCAGCATAACCAACACACAACTGCAGGATAACCCACACACAACTGCAGCATAACCCACACACAACTGCAGCATAACCCACACACAACTGCAGTATAACCCCCAGACAACTGCAGCATAACCAACACACAACTGCAGCATAACCCACACACAACTGCAGTATAACCCCCAGACAACTGCAGCATAACCAACACACAACTGCAGCATAACCCACACACACAACTGCAGCACAACCCTCACACAACTGCAGCATAACCCACACACACAACTGCTGCACAACCCACACACAACTGCAGTATAACCCCCAGACAACTGCAGCATAACCCACACACAACTGCAGCACAACCCCCAAACAACTGCAGCATAACCCCAGACAACTGCAGCATAACCCACACACAATTGCAGCACAACCCCCAGACAACTGCAGCATATCCCCCAGACAACTGCAGCATGACCCCCACACAACTGCAGCATAACCCACACACACAACTGCTGCACAACCCCCAGACAACTGCAGCATAACCCACTCACACATCTGATGCAGTAAGACACCACACACTTCCCATCTAAGATTTAACCCGCTGAACATAACAATACGATCGTTGAGCAACACGGTGCGACCCTTGAGCTTCGATAAGGGCACGACCCTTGGATGTGTTGGTCTGGCCTTTGACCTAACCCTTAAAGAATCAGGTTGACGGCCATCATACCCAAAGGAATTTAATAATCGAACTTGTCGTGCCCTGAGGGTCGTACCGTCGTCTCTAATCACCGTACAGTCGTGTATGAGAACCGCCCCGTCGTGCTTGGCGAGAGCTGTTTTTCTCCGGTAAAACACTGTCGTGCTGCTGAAGTGGTGGATCAAAGCAGCACTCTGGCGCCTGCATGGGCGCGAAGCTGTACCTCCTCCCCTTTCTAAGGATATTATAGAAGACCTCAAAGGACACACCTCAATACACGGAGGCCATCACGAGACATTAAGGAAGGGGGAGGAGGCGGGAAGAGCTGTACGCTACCGGGGCAGCCAGCCGCCCCGCCAGTCACACGCGCACCTCGCCCGGCGTGGGTCAACGTCCCCGTATATCGCCCCCCCCCCCCCCCCCCTCCCTCCTCCCTCTATGGATATTTCAACGATAGCTCTGCTAAACACTGCATGTGCTACCACCACCACCACAGACGCGCCCGGGGTCTAGGGGCGGAAGATGGCTGCCAAAGACAAGAGATAAATTCAAGCACAAAGGCTTTGTCGAAAAATGCCTGAAGGTATAGTTTATGTGTATGAAAAGTATTTCACTTGGTAATCACTCCCACGTGGAGATGTTTCCGGCCCACTTGTCTCGCTGCACACCAAGCAACACACACACACACACACACACACACACACACACACACGTCTACAACTCCCTATCCATACAATACATATAAGTAATTCCACGGTCACACACCCTACGAGGGTAGAACTCCCTCTCCCTTCTGTCCAAATAGATGCTTCCATAAGGTACGATCCATTTCACTGGTGACTATAATGTTTCCGTATGATTTCCTCTCCCACTGATCACATAAGTAACGGAATGAGAGACTTGGTGTCGAGGGGCGTGTGGGACGCCCCCCACCTCCCACATCACACGTCTTCTCACCATCGACAACTTACCAAGTCCCTAGGAAGGAAAATCCACCCTACAGGACACGCCCTAGACGATACAGGGAGTCCTACACATACCGGGAGGCTAGCAGCTCAAGCCTGGCGCCACCACTACCCTCCAACCGTGTGTAGTAATCAATATTTGGTCCCACTAAACTTCTCAACCAAGACAAAACAGACGTAAGGCGTCCACGTTGTGTGTCTGTGAATACGTCCACTACTGAAGCAGAGGTAACCTGTGGAGTGGAGGAGAGAGAGAGAGAGAGAGAGAGAGAGAGAGAGAGAGAGAGAGAGAGAGAGAGAGAGAGAGAGTATGTTGGCGAGTGTGGGAACAGGACGCGGGGCCCGCCATGTGTGTGTGTGTGTGTGCTGGTAGTTCCGGTCATGGCCGCCACCCATCACACAACCAGCGGGTCACAACACTTAACGTCCGTACTACATTCACACACGGGATCATCCACTAATTCCACTTCAATACAGTCATAACCTTTTATCAATCTTGACATCGTAAATATCTGGTAACTTTTTCAAACACATCCATTTACCGTAAAATAGACTTAAAGAAATAAGTATACATAACTCTCTTGTCCAATTAAGACGCTAGTAACGGAAACGTATATATATATATATATATATATATATATATATATATATATATATATATATATATATATATATCCCTGGGGACAGGGGAGAAAGAATACTTCCCACGTATTCCCTGCGTGTCGTAGAAGGCGACTAAAAGGGGAGGGATCGGGGGGCTGGAAATCCTCGCCTCTCGTTTTTGTTTTGTTTTTTTCAAAAGAAGGAACAGAGAGGGGGGCCAGGTGAGGATATTCCCCGTAAGGCCCAGTCCTCTTTTCTTAACGCTACCTCGCTAATGCGGGAAATGGCGAATAGTATGAAAGAAAAGATATATATATATATATATATATATATATATATATATATATATATATATATATATATATATATATATATATATATTATCCATGGGGATAGGGAAGAAAGAATACTTCCCTCGTATTACCTGTGTGTCGTAGAAGGCGACTAAAAGGGGAGGGAGCGGGGGTTGGAATATATATATATATATATATATATATATATATATATATATATATATATATATATATATATATATATATATATATATATATATTATCCCTGGGGATAGGGGAGAAAGAATACTTCCCACGTATTCCTTGCATGTCGTAGAAGGCGACTAAAAGGGGAGGGAGCGGGGGGCTGGAAATCCTCCCCTCTCATTATTTTTAAATTTTCCAAAAGAAGGGAACAGAGAAGGGGGCCAGGTGAGGATATTCCCTCAAAGGCCCAGTCCTCTGTTCGTAACGCTACCTCGCTAATGCGGGAAATGGCGAATAGTTTGAAAGAAGAAAAGAAATATATATATATATATATATATATATATATATATATATATATATATATATATATATATATATATATATATATATCACACTTACTTGCCGTTTCCAGCACTAGCGAGGAAGCGCAGGAACACACGAAGAAAAGCCGCATTCGCTGACACCCATTCTTTAGCTGTCATGGGTAAGGCACCGAAACCACAGCCCGCTATCCATAGCCAGGGCTCACAGACCTCTCCGTGATTTTCCCAGACTACTTCATATGACTATTTCATTCACTGGCTCTGGTCCAGCCCATTGACAGCACCTTGCCCCCTGTACACCACATTGCTCCACTTCACTGTATACCGTGTACGCCTTTTACCCTTCTGCATGTTCAGCCCTCATGCACTCAAAATCTTTTTTACGTCATCCTTTCACCTCCATTTTGGTCTCCCCGTTTTCCTTGTTCCCTCCACCTCTGACTCATATATCCTCTTTGTCAACCTCTCATCACTCATTCTCTCCATATTTCCAACCATTTCAGCATAACTCACACACAACTGCTGCGTAATCCACACAACTGCATCATAACCCATATAGTATAACCCACACACATCTGCAGCATAACCCACACACAATTGCAGCATAACCCCCTCACAACTGCATCATAACCCCCATATTCTTCCTATCATTACCACACATCTCTCTTTTATTACTTATTCGATCAAACCACCTCAAACATGTCATCTATACATCCACCCTCCTAACATTCTCATTTAGAGCCCATGCCTCGCATCCACACAACATCGTTGGGACTACTATACCTACTCTACCACTACTCTGACCCTCCCAGATAACGACCTTTCTCTCTACAAATTCCTCAATGCCCCCAGAACCCCCGCCCCTCACCCACCCTATGACTCACCTCCTCTTCCATAGTTCCAATCGCTGTCAAGTCCACTTCCAGATATCTAAAACACTTCACTTCCTCCAAACCTTCTCCATTCAAAGTCGCACCCCAAATAGCCTGTCCCTCAACCCTGCTAAACCTAATAACTTTGCTTTTATTCAAATATATTCACAGTTTCCTCCTTTTACACACACTCCCAAACTCAGACAACAACTTCTGAAGTCTCTCACTCGAATCTGACACTAGTGCTGTGTCATCAGCAAACAACTTCCCAGATACCCCCTCATCCCCTACAGACTGAATACTCGACATTCTTTCCAAAATCCTTGCATTCAGTTCCCTCACCACCGCATCTGTAAACAATTTAAACAGCCATGTTGACATAACACACATATATTGCAGACATGCCTTCACCTGGAACCATTCACCCTCCTTCTACCTATTCGCAAACACACGCCTAACATTCACGATGATGATATAAAATTTTCACTGCTTTTAGGAGCTTTCCTCCTACACAGGAAACACACACACACACACACACACACACACACACATATGTATATATATATATATATATATATATATATATATATATATATATATATATATATATATATATATATATATATATAGCGCAAGGAAACAGACTAAAGAATGGCCCAACCCACCCACCTACACATGTACATACATACACGTCCACATACGCACATATACATACCTATACATTTCAACGTATACATACATATCCATACACAGACATAAACATATATACGCATGTACATATTCATACCTGCTGCCTTCATCCACCCCGCTACCACCCCGCCACTCATGAAATAACAGCCCCCTCCCCCCGCATGTGCGCGAGGTAGCGCGAGGAAAAGACAACAAAGGCCACATTCGTTCACGCTCAGTCTCTAGCTGTCATGTGTAATGCAAAGAAACCACAGCTCCCTTTCCACATCCAGGCCCAAGAAAACTTTCCGTGGTTTACCCCAGACGCTTCACATGCCCTGGTTCAATCCACTGACAGCACGTCGACCCCGGTATACCACATCGTTCCAATTCACTCTATTCCTTGCACGCCTTTCACCCTCCTGCATCTTCAGGCCCCGATCACTCAAAATCTTTTTCACTCCATCTCTCCACCTCCAATTTGGTCTCCCATTCCTCCTCGTTCCCTCCACCTCTGACACATATATCCTCTTGGTCAATCTTTCCTCACTCATTCTCTCCATGTGACCAAATCATTTCAAAACACCCTCTTCTGCTCTCTCAACCACACTTTTTTTATTACCACACATCTCTCTTACCCTTTCATTGCTTACTGGATCAAACCACCTCACACCACATTTTGTCCTCAAACATCTCATTTCCAACACATCTAACCTCCTCCACACAACTCTATCTATAGCCCACGCCTCGCAACCATATAACATTGTTGGAACCACTATTCCTTCAAACATACCCATTTTTGCTTTCTGAGATAATCTCGCCTTCCACACATTTTTCAACGCTCCCAGAACTTTCGCCCCCTCCCCCACCCTGTAACTCATTTACGCTTCCATGGTTTCATCCGCCGCCAAATCCGCTCTCAGATATCTAAAACACCTCACTTCCTCCAGTTTTTCTCCATTCAAACTTACCTCCCAACTGACTTGTCCCTCAACCCTACTGTAACTAATAACCTTGCTCTTATTCACATTTACTCAGATTTCTTCTTTCACACACTTTACCAAACTCAGTCACCAGCTTCTGCAGTTTCTCACAAGAATCAGCCACCAGCGCTGTATCATCAGCGAACTACAACTGACTCACTTCCCAAGCTCTCTCATCCACAATAGGCTGCATACTTGTCCCTCTCTCCAAAACTCTTGCATTCACCTCCCCAACAACCCCATCCATAAACAAATTAAACAACCATGGAAACATCACGCACCCCTGCCGCAAAGCGACATTCCATGAGAACCAATCACTTTCCTCTCTTCCCACTCGCACACATGCCGTACATCCTCGATAAAAACTTTTCACTGCTTCTAACAACTTGCCTCCCACACTATATATTCTTAATACCTTCCACAGAGCATCTTCATCAACTCTACCATATGCCTTAGCGGACCCATAAATGCTACATACAAATCCATTTGCTTTGTAAGTACTTCTCACATACATTCTTAAAAGCAAACACCTGATCCACACATCCTCTACCACTTCTGAAACAACACTGCTCCTCCCCATCTGATGCTCTGTACATGCCTTCACACTCTGAATCAATACCCTCCCATACAATTTCCCAGGAATACTCAACAAACCCATACCTCTGTAATATGAGCACTCACCTTTATCCCCTTTGCCTTTGTGCAATGGCACTATGCATGCATTCCGCCAATCCTCAGACACCTCACCATGAATCACACATACACTGAATATCCCTAACAACCAGTCAACAACACAGTCACCCCCTTTCTTGATAAATCCACTGCAATACCATCTAAACCCGCTGCCTTGCCGGCTTTCATCTTCCGCAAAGCTTTTACTACCTCTTCTCTGTTTACCAAATCACTGTCCCTAACCCTCTTACTTCGCACACCACTCGTCCAAAACACCCTATACCTGCCACTCTATCATCTAACACATTCAACAAACCTTCAAAATGCTCACTCCATCTCCTTCTCACATCACCACTACTTGTTATCACCTTCCAATTAGCCCCCTTCACCGCTGCTCCCATTTGTTCCCTTGTCTTACGCACTTTATTTACCTCCTTCCAAAACATCTTTTCATTCTCCCTAAAATTTAATGATACTCTCTCACCCCAACTCTCATTTGCCCTCTTTTTCACCTCTTGCACCTTTCTCTTGACCTCCTGCCTCTTTCTTTTATACATCTCCCAGTCATTTGCACTTTTTTCCCTGCAAAACTAGACAAAAAGCCTCTCTCTTCTCTAACTAATAATCTTACTTCTTCATTACACCACTCACTACCCTTTCTAATCTGCCCACCTCCCACGCTTCTCATGCCACAAGCATCTTTTGCGCAATCCATCACTGATTCTCTAAATACATCCCATTCTTCCCCCACTCCCCTTCCGTCCTTTGCTCTCATCTTTTTTCCATTCTGCACTCAGACTCTCCGGGTACTTCCTCACACAAGTCTCCTTCCCAATCTCACTAACTCTCACCACTCTCTTCACCAACATTCTCTCTTCTTTTCTGAAAACCTCTACAAATTTTCACCTTCGCCTCCGCTAGATAATGATCAGACATCCCTCCAGTTGCACCTTTCAGCATATTAACATCCAAAAGTCTCTCTTTCGCGCGCCTATCAATTAACACGTGATTCAATAACGCTCTCTGGCCATCTCTCTTACTTACATATGTACACTTATGTATATCTCTCTTTTTAAACCAGGTATTCCCAATCACCAGTCCTTTTTCAGCACACAAATCTACAAGCTCTTCACCACTTTCATTTACAACACTGAACACCCCATGAACACCAATTATTCCCTCAACTGCCACATTACTCACCTTTGCATTCAAATTACCCTTCACTATAACCCGGTCTCGTGCATCAAAACTATAAACACACTCACTCAGCTGCTCCCATAACACTTGCCTCTCATGATCTTTCTTCTCATGCCCAAGTGCAAATGCACCAATAATCACCCATCTCTCTCCGTCCACTTTCAGTTTTACCCGTATCAATCTAGAGTTTACTTTCGTGCACTCTATCACATACTCCCACAACTGTTTCAGGAGTAGTGCTACTCCTTCCCTTGCTCTTGTCCTCTCACTAAACCCCTGACTTTACTCCCAAGACATTCCCAAACCACTCTTCCCCTTTACCCCTGAGCTTCGTTTCACTCAGAGCCAAAACATCCAGGTTCCTTTCCTCAAACATACTACCTATCTCTCCTTTTTTCTCATCTTGGTTACATCCACACACATTTAGACACCCCAATCTGAGCCTTCGAGGAGGATGAGCCAGAGCCAGAGTCCGGTACCCAATCTATCGATCAACCCTTAAGGATGGATGAACAGCTAGGTTGACTGTGGACCGACTGCTACAACCTGGATTCGAACTGACGCACTCTACCCTGGGCGGCCCGTGAATGCCTCACGTTCAGGAACGTAACCACTACGCTACGGTGGTCCACTGGTTTCCTCTGCTGTCCTAATCCCACTTATTCTATATCTCTCCTCCACCATCTAAATTCCCGCCATGAGGCCGTGACACCCGCAAGCCGTGATCCTCTACTTAAGAGATCTCGACGTTAACCGTAGGGGACGGTTGACTTCTTCCCACACGGAAGGTGGAGGGATTAACGCCCATACGCTCTCCAGTCTTAGTTATCTACAAGAATTATCACCCATATTCCTGACCGCTGTGACCACTCTCCTAATATTCTCAATCTGTTTTTCACCTCTAATCCTTCACACTGTAGCCTCAAAGTCTCGCCTCCAATCGGTTCATCTGACCACACTCATAAATCTAACTATTTTAACGGCACCTTCCCCTCCAGCAGCCCCTTGTAAACGTAAATATTAGCACCTCTACAAACCTGACGGGAATAACTTACGAAAATTCTTTGCTGACTCTCCTTGGGTAAATTACTGTCTCATGTAGTGATGCATCTGTCTCCGCCAAACGCATGGCAAAAGTTGTAGCAGGAATGGAAGCATTCATCCTATTTTCTTCCAAGACCAACCCTTCTTCCAATCCATGGTTCAGCCATTCTTGTCCTGATCAGAAATATCGGGCGTGGAAATATTCTACTTCCCCCATTTTTTAGCACCTGCCCGTAATCAATGTAAGTACGTTATCCGTGACGCACAGCGTTACTTTATTAAAAAAAAAAAAATACTATAACCTCTCCTCTTCATACGCTGTTAGGTCTTTCTTGTCAGTCGCTAAGGGCATCTGTCGCTCCACCTTTCCTTCACTCTTCCGTTCTGACGGTACTATAGCTGTCTCTCCCACACACAAAGCAACTCTCTTTGGGTTCCGTTGCTCCTCAAACTCCACCCTGGATGACTCGAACATTCCTTCACCCCTTGATGCTCCTCTTACTAATCTTATGCCCCTTCTCATGATCTTTTTTCGAAGTGTCCGAAAAGCGTTGCTCTCTCTGGACACAAGCAGGGTTTATGGTTCTGATGGCATCCATCCCTGTGTATTGAAAGAGTGTGCCTCTGAACTTGCACCTGTGCTTGCTCGTCTGTTCCGTTTCTGCTTTACAACGAAAACTTTCCCTTCTTCTTCGAACCATGTGTTGATACATCCCATCCCTAAGAAGGGTGACCATTCTAACTCTTACATCTATCGTCCTGTTGCTTTGACATTTACTATTTCCAAAGTCTTTGAATCTCCTCAATTTCCGTATCCTCAGACATCTTGAATTTCACACTCTTCTCTCTGATCCGTATAGCGAGATCCACTAGTGATATTCCTTCCTATCTTACTAATGTTTGATCATCATCCCAGAAAGTTTTTGAGGAAGCCTATGTGGTTTCCTTTGATACATCCAAAGCTCTTGGCAGGGTGTGGCATCGGGGTCTCAACTCTAAGCTTTCCTCTTTTGCCTTCCCTCCCTCATACCTAGATTCCTATGTCCGAAGGTGTTGATGGATCAGCCTCTCCCCTTTTCTTCAACAACAGCAGTGTCCATCAAGGTTCTGCCCTGTCCCTAAACTTTTTTTTTTCCTTTTTATCAGCGATTTCTTTTATTCTACAAATAACCAAATGCACTCATACGTTGACGACTCCACATTGCAATCCTGCAAATCCTTTAGTTCTGCTTCTTCTTCTCTCACTTGCTCAGGATATCTCAGCGGTGTAAACGAAATCTGGTTAAGTTTAATGCCTCCAAGACCCAATTTTTACCCGTCTCTCAATCGAAAATTCCTTAAAACTTTTCTCTCTCCTCCGAAGGTTCTGTAATTCCACCTCCTAACTCAATGAACGTACTTGGTATTACTGTAACATTCTCACTATCTTGGAAATAGGTGTTAAGTCTGCATCTAAGGAACTGGGAATCATGTTAAGATGAAATTTCATTCATTCTGAACAGTTGCTCCGTTTGTACAAAGGAATGATCCGTCCTTGCATGGAGTACTGCTCTCACATCTGGGGTGCATCCTTACTTGACAGAGATGAGTCAAGATTGGACTGACTTACCACCTCTCCCAGGCTAACTTCAAAACTTACCATACTTCACAATGTTGGTTCACTTTCCCTCTTTTCTGTACGTATTACTTTGGTTTTTGCTTCATAGAACTAGCTGCTTGTATATTCGATGGTAAGTTAAGGGTGGGCCGTTTTGATAACTTTTCCCTAACACCTCGAAGCTTTGAGCTCTATTCTGTCTCATATTTTTCCCAATAACTGACTTAGCACTTTTCAAAAGACAGATTTTTCACTTCCAAAATTCATAAATAACTTTCATTGACTCTTATTTTCCCATTTCACAACCTCTTATATTTCAGTTTAGGCCCAGCCTCGACATTTCCTGCATTAGCGAGGTAGTGTTAAGAACAGAGGAATGAGCCTTAGAAGGAATATCCTCACTTGGCCCCCTTCTCTGTTCCTTCTTTTGGAAAATCAAAAAACGGAAGGGGAGGATTTCCAGCCCTCCGCTCCCTCCCCTTCTTTTAGTCGCCTTCTACAACGCGCAGAGAATACGTGGGAAGTATTCTTTCTCCCCTATCCCCAGCTTTGTCGCTGTCTCCCGCGTTAGCGAGGTAGCACAAGGAAACAGACGAAAGAATAGCCCAACCCACCCACATACACATGTATATACATACACCATATGTATATACACCGTATATTCTTAATACCTTCCTCAGAGCACTTCTATCAACTCTATCATATGCCTTCTCCAGATCCATAAATGCTATATACAAATCCATTTGCTTTTCTAGTATTTCTCACATACATTCTTCAAAGCAAACACCTGATCCACACATCCTCTACCACTTCTGAAGCCACACTGCTCTTCCCCAGTCTGATAATCTGTACATGCCTTCTACCTCTCAATCAATACCCTCCCATATAATTTCCCAGGATTACTCAACAAACTTATACCTCTGTAATTTGAGCACTCACCTTTGTCCCCTTTGCCTTTGTACAATGGCACTATGCAAGCATTCCGCTCCGCCAATCCTCAGGCACCTCACCATGAATCATACAAACATTAAATAACCTTACCAACTAGTCAACAATACAGTCACCCCCTTTTTTAATAAATTCCACTGCAATACCATCCAAACCCGCTGCCTTGCCGGCTTTCATCTTCCGTAAAGCTTTTACCACCTCTTCTGTATTTACCAAATCATTTTTCCTAACCCTCTCACTTTGCACACCACCTCGACCAAAACACCCTATATCTGCCACTCTATCATCAAACACATTCAACAAACCTTCAAAATACTCACTCCATCTCCTTCTCAATATCTGCCACTCTATCATCAAACACATTCAACAAACCTTCAAAATACTCACTCCATCTCCTTCTCACATCACCACTACTTGTTATCACCTCCCCATTAGCTCCTTCACTGAAGTTCCCATTTGTTCCCTTGTCTTACGCACTTTATTTACCTCCTTCCAAAACATCTTTTTATTCTCCCTAAAATTTAATGATACTCTCTCACCCCAACTCTCATTTGCCCTCTTTTTCACCTCTTGCACCTTTCTCTTGACCTCCTGCCTCTTTCTTTTATACATCTCCCACTCATTTCCACTATTTCCCTGCAAAAATCGTCCAAATGCCTCTCTCTTCTCTTTCACTAATACTCTTACTTCTTCATCCCACCACTCACTACCCTTTCTAATCTGCCCACCTTCCACGCTTCTCATACCAGAAGCATCTTTTGCGCAAGCCATCACTGATTCCCTAAATACATCCTATTCCTCCCCCACTCCCTTTACCTCCTTTGTTCTCACCTTTTTCCATTCTGTACTCAGTCTCTCCTGGTACTTCCTCACACAAGTCTCCTTCCCAACCTCACTTACTCTCACCACTCTCTTCACCCCAACATTCTCTCTTCTTTTCTGAAAACCTCTACAAATCTTCACCTTAGCCTCCACAAGATAATGATCAGACATCCCTCCAGTTGCACCTCTCAGCACATTAACATCCAAAAGTCTCTCTTTCGCGCGGCTATCAATTAACACGTAATCCAATAACGCTCTCTGGCCATCTCTCCTACTTAATATGTGTACTTATGTGTATCTCTCTTTTTGAACCAGGTATCCCCAATCACCAGTCCTTTTTCAGCTCATAAATCTACAAGCTCTTCACCATTTCCATTTACAACACTGAACACCCCATGTATACTAATTATTCCCTCAACTGCATATTACTCACCTTTGCATTCAAATCACCCATCACTATAACCCGGTCTCGTGCATCAAAACCACTAGCACACTCATTCAGCTGCTCCCAAAACACTTGTCTCTCATGATCTTTCTTCTCATGCCCAGGTGCATATGTACCAATAATCACCCATCTCTCTCGATCAACTTTCAGTTTTACCCATATCAATCTAGAGTTTACTTTCTTACACTCTATCACATACTCCCACCACTCCTGTCTCAGGAGTAGTGCTACTCCTTCCCTTGCTCTTGTCCTCTCACTAACCCCTGACTTTACTCCCAAGACATTCCCAAACCACTCTTCCCTTTTACCCTTGAGCTTCGTTTCACTCAGAGCCAAAACATCCAGTTTCCTTTCCTCAAAGATACTACCTATCTCTCCTTTTTTCTCATCTTGGTTACATCCACACACATTTAGATATATATATATATATATATATATATATATATATATATATATATATATATATATATATATATATATATATTCTTTCGTACTATTCGCCATTTCCCGCATTAGCGAGGTAGCGTTATGAACAGAGGACTGGGCCTTAGAGGGAATATCCTCACCTGGCCCCCTTCTCTGTTCCTTCTTTTGGAAAATTACAAAAAAAAAAAAAAAAAAAAACGAGAGGGGAGGATTTCCAGCCACCCGCTCCCTTCCCTTTTAGTCGCCTTCTACGACTCGCAGGGAATACGTGGGAAGTATTCTTTCTCCCCTATCCCCAGGGATATATATATATATATATATATATATATATATATATATATATATATATATATATATATATATATATATATATTATCCCTGGGGATAGGGGATTAAGAATACTTCCCACGTATTCCCTGCGTGTCGTAGAAGGCGACTAAAAGGGGAGGGAGAGGGGGACTGGAAATCCTCCCCTCTCGTTTTTTGTTTTTTTTTTCCCAAAAAGGTGAGGATATTCCAAAAAAGGCCCAGTCCTCTGTTCTTAACGCTACCTCGCTAACGCGGGAAATGGCGAATAGTTAGAAAAAAAAATATATGTATATATATATATATCTATTGGGGGAAGGTATCAAACTTGATCAGGGAGTGGCTCACAGACAGGAAGCAGAGGGTATGTATAAGTGGGCCCTCGTCAGTCTGGGGCGATTTAATCAGTGGTGTGCCGCAGGGGTCGGTGCTGGGACCACCTCTTTTCATTATTTATATAAACGATTTAGATAGTGGAATCATGAATAACTTCAGTAATTTTGCGGACGATAAGAAAATAGGAAATGTTATTAACTCACGCAGTGATATAGTGAAATCACAAGAGGGATATACTGTCTCTGTGGGCGAGGGAATGGCAGATGGATTTCAACGTAAATAAATGTAAGACATTGAGCGCATGGAAGGGGGTTAACACAAAAGCTACTATTTCTATGATAGACTCATATGGAAATCAGACTGTGATACCTAAAACCAAGGCAACATTGTATCAAAGTTAAATACAAGGCAATGTTGGGAATTATTAAGAGAAGTGTTAGTAACAAAATCCCTAAAGTAATATTATAACTTTATCTTGCACTAGTTGGACCTCAATTTGGACTATGCTCTGCAGTTCTGGTCGCCTTGCTATCAGGTAGATGTAGATAGATTGGAGAGGGTGCAGAGAAGTTTGAATGGAAGGATACCACGAATTAGGAATCTTAGTTATGAAGGAAGACTTGTTACAATGAATTTACATTCACTGAAAAGGAGGAGGGCCAGGGAGAATATGATAGAGGTGTACAAATGGATGACAGGTCTAAATAAGGGGGATGCTGGCAGTGTTCTAAGGAAAGCCAACCAGGTTAGGACTCCCAATAATGTCTTCAAGATAGAAAAAAAAAAATAGGTTCAGATTGGATGTGGGGAAGCTTTGGTTTACATAGCAGGAAAGTATAACACCCGTGTTACACAATACCATTGTATAACAACCATGTTACACAAAACCAGAGTATAACACCCACGTTATGCAACACCATAGTATAACACCCGTTACATAGCAGGAAAGTATAACACCCGTGTTACACAACATTAGTGTATAACACCCGTGTTACACAATACCATTGTATAACAACCATGTTACACAAAACCAGAGTATAACACCCACGTTATGCAACACCATAGTATAACACCCGTTACATAGCAGGAAAGTATAACACCCGTGTTACACAATACCATTGTATAACAACCATGTTACACAAAACCAGAGTATAACACCCACGTTATGCAACACCATAGTATAACACCCGTTACATAGCAGGAAAGTATAACACCCGTGTTACACAATACCATTGTATAACAACCATGTTACACAAAACCAGAGTATAACACCCACGTTATGCAACACCATAGTATAACACCCGTTACATAGCAGGAAAGTATAACACCCGTGTTACACAACATTAGTGTATAACACCCGTGTTACACAATACCATTGTATAACAACCATGTTACACAAAACCAGAGTATAACACCCACGTTATGCAACACCATAGTATAACACCCGTTACATAGCAGGAAAGTATAACACCCGTGTTACACAATACCATTGTATAACAACCATGTTACACAAAACCAGAGTATAACACCCACGTTATGCAACACCATAGTATAACACCCGTTACATAGCAGGAAAGTATAACACCCGTGTTACACAATACCATTGTATAACAACCATGTTACACAAAACCAGAGTATAACACCCACGTTATGCAACACCATAGTATAACACCCGTTACATAGCAGGAAAGTATAACACCCGTGTTACACAATACCATTGTATAACAACCATGTTACACAAAACCAGAGTATAACACCCACGTTATGCAACACCATAGTATAACACCCGTTACATAGCAGGAAAGTATAACACCCGTGTTACACAACATTAGTGTATAACACCCGTGTTACACAATACCATTGTATAACAACCATGTTACACAAAACCAGAGTATAACACCCACGTTATGCAACACCATAGTATAACACCCGTTACATAGCAGGAAAGTATAACACCCGTGTTACACAATACCATTGTATAACAACCATGTTACACAAAACCAGAGTATAACACCCACGTTATGCAACACCATAGTATAACACCCGTTACATAGCAGGAAAGTATAACACCCGTGTTACACAATACCATTGTATAACAACCATGTTACACAAAACCAGAGTATAACACCCACGTTATGCAACACCATAGTATAACACCCGTTACATAGCAGGAAAGTATAACACCCGTGTTACACAATACCATTGTATAACAACCATGTTACACAAAACCAGAGTATAACACCCACGTTATGCAACACCATAGTATAACACCCGTTACATAGCAGGAAAGTATAACACCCGTGTTACACAATACCATTGTATAACAACCATGTTACACAAAACCAGAGTATAACACCCACGTTATGCAACACCATAGTATAACACCCGTTACATAGCAGGAAAGTATAACACCCGTGTTACACAATACCATTGTATAACAACCATGTTACACAAAACCAGAGTATAACACCCACGTTATGCAACACCATAGTATAACACCCGTTACATAGCAGGAAAGTATAACACCCGTGTTACACAATACCATTGTATAACAACCATGTTACACAAAACCAGAGTATAACACCCACGTTATGCAACACCATAGTATAACACCCGTTACATAGCAGGAAAGTATAACACCCGTGTTACACAACATTAGTGTATAACACCCGTGTTACACAATACCATTGTATAACAACCATGTTACACAAAACCAGAGTATAACACCCACGTTATGCAACACCATAGTATAACACCCGTTACATAGCAGGAAAGTATAACACCCGTGTTACACAATACCATTGTATAACAACCATGTTACACAAAACCAGAGTATAACACCCACGTTATGCAACACCATAGTATAACACCCGTTACATAGCAGGAAAGTATAACACCCGTGTTACACAATACCATTGTATAACAACCATGTTACACAAAACCAGAGTATAACACCCACGTTATGCAACACCATAGTATAACACCCGTTACATAGCAGGAAAGTATAACACCCGTGTTACACAACATTAGTGTATAACACCCGTGTTACACAATACCATTGTATAACAACCATGTTACACAAAACCAGAGTATAACACCCACGTTATCCCAAAAACCATATTTATAACACCCTTTAAACATAGAAAGGGAAAGTATAACACCCGTGTTATACTTTCCAGCGTTTAACATGCGTGTTAAAAAGTACCAGAATATAACACCGGTGTTACATAAGTTCAAAGTATAATGTATGTGTTACAAAACTCTAGTATGTAACACCTGTGTTACACATCATTGTTCAACACCCGTGCTGCACAACACCAAAGTAATCCCCCTTTTTTTTACAAGAAACTGGGGGTTCAAACCTCCCGTTTTACACAGCCCCCAAAAATAACTTTTTCGTGTTATATAACACAGGAATACAACACAAAAGTACTAAAAAAAACTTGATATTTTAACAAAAATCCTTTTAAATTATTAGTAGCTGAAACTGCATTTGTTGAAGAATAGTCTAAATGTCTATTGTTTAAGTATATACATGTGTACGACTCGGGGGTCATGCGACTGGCGAAAAACAATACATAAATGTGACTATCGATTACCGTAGCATACATAGCCTATGTATAGTGTATGATGTGACTGATGAAGGTAGTGTAGAATGTTATGAATATCGTGTTCTAACGTATACATACATACATATACATATAATGTATAAGGTGCTGTGCCTGGTGTAAGTATGAATATCATTAGGTATGTGTGATGTGTATGAATGATGCAGGCGTAATACAACTTTATGAACACAGTGTATGTATAATGTATGTGGGATGGAAGTGGCGTGGGGAACTAGATGGCGTGGGGAACTAGATGGCGTGGGTAGGTGCGTTAGTTAAGCAGTTAAGCAGGCTAATTAAGTGGGTAGATGGGTTAGTTAAGCAGGTAGGCTGGTTTATTAAGTGGGTAGGAAGGTTAGTTAAGCAGATAGGCAGGCTAATTAGGTGGGTAGTTGGGTTAGTTAAGCAGGTAGGCTGGTTAATCAAGTGGTCAGGTGGGTTAGTTAAGCAGGTAGGCAGGTTAGTTAAGGAGGCAAATAAGCTAATTAAGCCGGTAGGAAGGGTAATTAAGCAGGTAGGTAGGTTAATCAATTAAGTAGATAGGCCAATCAAGCAGGTAGGCAAGTTAGATAAGTAGTTAATGAAGCAGGTAGTTAGGTTATTTATAGTTAGGGAGGGAATTAATTAGGTAAACAGATATGATGTAGAAGCCGAAAAACGGTAGTTTAACACGGTAACCTAACGGTCCACCTGGGCGGTGTGGCGAGGAGGGGAGTCACTCCTCCCTCCCACCTGCCTCCCTCACCTCACACCTCCATCACGCTCCCCCACCAGCAGTAGCCACTCTCCCTTCCACCTGCCTCCCTCACCTCACACCTCCATCACGCTCCCCCACCTGCAGTATACACTCTCCCTCCCACCTGCCTCCCCCACCTCACACCTCCATCACGCTCCCCCACCTGCAGTAGCCACTCTCCCTTCCACCTGCCTCCCCCACCTCACACCTCCATCACGCTCCCCCACCTGCAGTAGCCACTCTCCCTCCCACCTCCCTCCCTCACCTCACACCTCCATCACGCTCCCCCACCTGCAGTATACACTCTCCCTCCCACCTGCCTCCCTCACCTCACACCTTCATCACGCTCCCCCAACAGCAGTAGCCACTCTCCCTTCCACCTGCCTCACCCACCTCACACTACCTATATAACGCTCCCCCACCTGCCTCATCCACCTAACACTACCCATGTAACGCTCCCCCACCTGCCTCACCAACCTCACACTACCCATGTAACGCTCCCCCACCTGCCTCACCCACCTAACACTACCCATGTAACGCTCCCCCACCTGCCTCACCAACCTCACACTACCCATGTAACGCTCCCCCACCTGCCTCATCCACCTAACACTACCCATGTAACGCTCCCCCACCTGCCTCACCCACCTAACACTACCCATGTAACGCTCCCCCACCTGCCTCACCAACCTCACACTACCCATGTAACGCTCCCCCACCTGCCTCATCCACCTAACACTACCCATGTAACGCTCCCCCACCTGCCTCACCCACCTAACACTACCCATGTAACGCTCCCCCACCTGCCTCACCAACCTCACACTACCCATGTAACGCTCCCCCACTTGCCTCACCCACCTCACACTACCTCTATAACGCTCCACCAGTATAATTCTCCTATATTCTTCCAGTACTTCCCCATTAACCCCGTACTTCCCCAGTACCTCTATTGTACTTCTCAATTAACCCTTTACTTCACCAGTATCTCCTTTGTACACCTCCAACAACCCTTCTCCAATATCTCCTACGTACTTCTCCAACACCTCCTGTGCTTCTCCAGTATCCCATATGTACTTTCAAAACACCCCCAGTACTTCCTCAGTATGTGTACTTCCCCAACACCACCTGTAGTTCTCCATCACTCCTATATAACGTAATAATGCTATGGGTGGTGGTGGTGGTAGTGGTACTAATGGTAGCAGTTGTGCAAGTGGTATTGGTGGAGGCAGCGGTAGTAATGGTACTGGTGGTGGTGGTGGTGGTGGTGGTACTGGTGGTGCTAGTGGTATTAGTAGTGGTGGTGGTGGTATTGGTGGTGGTAGTGATGCTAGTGGTACCGGAGGTGGTAATGGTGCTAGTGGCACTGGTGGTGGAAGTGGTATTAGTGGAACTGGTGGTGGCAGTGGTAGCAGTGGTACTGGTGATGGTGGTGGTGGTGGTAGTGGTAGTGGTACTGGTGGTGGTGGTAGTGGTACTGGTGGTGGCAGATGTGTTAGTGGTAGTAGCAGTGCTAGTGGTGATGGTCGGGGCAGTAGTATTAGTGGTAATGCTTGAGGTCCAGGTGAGGTTTTGGTAGTGGTAGGAGTGAAGATGTGGTAATGGTAGTGCTGCAGGTGAGGTTGTGGTAATGGTAGTGCTGCAGGTGAGGTTGTGGTAATGGTAGTGCTGCAGGTGAGGTTGTGGTAATGGTAGTGCTGCAGGTGAGGTTGTGGTAGTGGTGTAGATGTTACAATGGTAGTTATGGTAGTGGGTGTGGTGTAGATGAGGTTGTATTGGTGGGTGTGCTGTTGTTGTAGTGGTGGAAGTGGTGAAGGTGGTGATATTGTCGAAGCGTTGTAGGTGTGGTAGTGTTGTATATAAGGTCGTGGTAGTGGTGTACGTAAGGTACTGGTAGTGGTAAAGTTGAGGCAGTCGTAGTGATGGAAGTGTGGTAGTGGCAGTGGTATAGATGTGATAGTGGTATAAATATGACTGTTGTAGTGGTGTAGATATGGTAGTGGTAGTGGTGTAGATGTGGGAATGGTGGTGGTGTAGGTGAGGTTGTGGCAGTGGTGTAGATGTGGTAGAGGTTGTGGTGGTGGTGCAGATGTGGTAATAGTAGTACTGTTGGTGAGGTTGTGGTAGTGGTGTAAATGTGGTAATGGTAGTGGTGTATGGTGGTGGTAGTGTAGTAGTTTGGTGAGAATGGTGGTGGTGGAGATAATGCGTTGGTGGTGTTGGTGACAGTTGTGATGGGGGTGGAGGTAAGGCGTTGGCGGTGTTGGTGACAGTTGTGATGGTGGTGGAGGTAAGGCGTTGGCGGTGTTGGTGACAGTGGTGGTGGAGGTAAGGCGTTGGCGGTGTTGGTGACAGTGGTGGTGGTGGTGGTGGAGGTAAGGTGTTGGTGGTGTTGGTGACAGTGGTGGTGGTGGTGGAGGTAAGGCGTTGGTGGTGTTGGTGACAGTGGTGGTGGTGGTGGTGGTGGAGGTAAGGTGTTGGCGGTGTTGGTGACAGTGGTGGTGGTGGTGGAGGTAAGGCGTTGGTGGTGTTGGTGACAGTGGTAGTGGTGGTGGAGGTAAGGCGTTGGTGGTGGTGTTGGTGACAGTGGTGGTGGTGGTGGAGGTAAGGCGTTGGCGGTGTTGGTGACAGTGGTGGTGGTGGTGGAGGTGAGGTGTTGGTGACGGTGGTGTTGGTGACAGTGGTGGTGGTGGTGGTGGAGGTAAGGTGTTGGCGGTGTTGGTGACAGTGGTGGTGGCGGTGGAGGTGAGGTGTTGGTGACAGTGGTGTTGGTGGTGTTGGTGACAGTGGTGGTGGTGGTAGAGGTGAGGTGTTGGTGACAGTGGTGTTGGTGACAGTGGTGGTGGTGGTGGAGGTCAGGCGTTTGTGGTGGTGTTGGTGACTGGTGGTGTTGGTGACTGGTGGTGTTGGTGACAGTGGTGGTGGTGGAGATCAGGAGTCAGTGTTGGTTAAGCCTTTGTACTGTTGGTGATCTAGTGGAGAGGATCGACCACTTGAACACAAACTTGATACCCTTCAATATGACCCTGCCCACCTTGGTTATGAAGGGCTGGTCAGGGCAAAGACCAGGCCATCATACCCAAGGGTCGTACCGTCATGCTCAAGGGTCGCACCATCGTGGTCAAGGGTCGTACCGTCGTGCTCAAGGGTCATTCCGTCGTGCTCAAGGGTCGTACCGTCGTGCTCAAGGGTCGTCCCGTCGTGCTCAAGAGTCGTACCGTCGTGCCCAAGGGTCGTACCGTCTTGCTTAAGAATCGTACCGTCATGTTCAAGGGTCGCACCGTAGTGCTCAAGGGTCGTACCGTCATGCTCAAGGGTTGCACTGTCATGCTCAAGGGTCGTAGCGTCATGCTCAAGGGTTGCACTGTCATGCTCAAGGGTCGTACCGTCGTGCTCAAGGGTCGTACCGTCGTGCTCAAGGGTCGTACCGTCATGCTCAAGGGTCGCACCGTCGTGCCCAAGGGTCGTACCGTCGTGCTCAAGGGTCGTACCGTCATGCTCAAGGGTCGCACCGTCGTGCCCAAGGGTCGTACCGTCTTGCTCAAGGGTCGTACCGTCATGCTCAAGGGTCGTACCGTCGTGCTCAAGGGTCGTACCGTCATGCTCAAGGGTCGCACCGTCGTGCTCAAGGGTCGTACCGTCATGCTCAAGGGTCGCACCGTCGTGCTCAAGGGTCGTACCGTCATGCTCAAGGGTCGCACCGTCGTGCTCAAGGGTCGTACCGTCGTGCTCAAGGGTCGTACCGTCATGCTCAAGGGTCGCACCGTCGTGCTCAAGGGTCGTACCGTCATGCTCAAGGGTCGCACCGTCGTGCTCAAGGGTCGCACCGTCGTGCTCAAGGGTCGTACCGTCATGCTCAAGGGTCGCACCGTCGTGCTCAAGGGTCGTACCGTCATGCTCAAGGGTCGCACCGTCGTGCTCAAGGGTCGTACCGTCGTGCTCAGTAGGTTAAGAGTGTTCACTTCTCTGACCTTGGACGGAGAGGGGTAATACACCTGCTATCTCACCCCCCACACACACACGCCGGCCATGAACCAGCACAGTGCCCGCCTGGGGTCACGCCCGCATGGGGTATGAATCCATGGGTGCGGCAGTCAGCCCACACCCAACGCAGGCGTTCATCTCCCCTCGAAGGTGGTCCATAAATAGGTTCCTGGCTTAGTGTGTGTGTGTGTGTGTGTGTGTGTGTGTGTGTGTGTGTGTGTGTGTGTGTTATATACTTAGAAAGTTAAAAGACGGGGCAACATGAGTGTAAAACTCGCTCCCCGTAACACACTTGTAGTAATGACACACACACACACACACACACACACACACACACAGACACACACACAGACACACACACAGACACACACACACACACACACACACCCTACCCGCGGCCACTATCAGCGACCCTCATGATAAGGCAATGGTGATGTGGAGCCACGTCTGCTCCTCCACCTGGATACACTCCACAAGTCCTTCCTCTGGTGACGTAACCTGCTCCCCTGCCTCCTATTACGAACTCTCCTGATGAACATTACACAATCTTGATGTAGTGACCAAATCACCAGAGAACAACACATCCTTTATCACAACCCTCGACCTTCAGGTGAGGGTTAGGCTGTGTGACCTTGGTTCTTAAGTGATTGTGTGCCTATAGAAAAGTAAGTTGCTGCTGCTGCTAATATGATTTTTATTACTATTACCACTACTAATACTACTACTACTACTGCTACTACTACTACTACTACTACTACTACTACTACTACTAATAATAATAATAATCATATGAATAATAATAATAATAATAATGATATTAATAATAATAATAATAATAATAATAATAATAATAATAATAATAATAATTTTTTTTTTTTTTTTTTTGCTTTGTCGCTGTCTCCCGCGTTTGCGAGGTAGCGCAAGGAAACAGACGAAAGAAATGGCCCAACCCACCCCCATACACATGCCTTGATTCAATCCACTGACAGCACGTCAACCCCGGTATACCACATCGCTCCAATTCACTCTATTCTTTGCCCTCCTTTCACCCTCCTGCATGTTCAGGCCCCGATCACTCAAAATCTTTTTCACTCCATCTTTCCACCTCCAATTTGGTCTCCCTCTTCTCCTCGTTCCCTCCACCTCCGACACATATATCCTCTTGGTCAATCCTTCCTCACTCATTCTCTCCATGTGACCAAACCATTTCAAAACACCCTCTTCTGCTCTCTCAACCACGCTCTTTTTATTTCCACACATCTCTCTTACCCTTACGTTACTTACTCGATCAAACCACCTCACACCACACATTGTCCTCAAACATCTCATTTCCAGCACATCCATCCTCCTGCGCACAACTCTATCCATAGTCCACGCCTCGCAACCATACAACATTGTTGGAACCACTATTCCTTCAAACATACCCATTTTTGCTTTCCGAGATAATGTTCTCGACTTCCACACATTCTTCAAGGCTCCCAGAATTTTCGCCCCCTCCCCCTCCCCTCCTTGTATTTTTTTTTTTTTTCAACTTTCTAAAATGGGAATAATGATAATAATAATAATAATAATAATAATAATAATAATAATAATAATAATAATAATAATAATAATATAAATAATGATAATAATAACAATACTAATAATAATAATAATAATAATAATAATAATAATAATAATAATAATAAGACTGGCTTCGCTGACCATAAAAAAGTGAAGGAGAAAACGAGGAAGGGTTACTAAGGGTAGGGCGTGACACAGCAGACGACACACACACAGGCCGACTAAGAAAGTATAGCTACGTTCACCCAGCGGTGGGTGCCAACGAACGTAGATCTATGTCATCCCACGTAGGGATCCACCACCAAGACCCACTTTATATATATGTGTGTGTGTGTATTTTTAGCCTCAGTCATTCGTGGTACATGCATACCGTCACAGGAAATGCCATCATCACCTCACACTGGTAAATGGTGACAGAACACTGGGATGTGTGCAACAGGCCTTTCTGGGATTTCTGCTGAACACAGTTGATAAAGTTCAGGTGAAGAGAGTGACCAAGATTTGTGTGGTACAGGGTGGACGAAAAGTAGGTCATTTACCACAGGAGGAGATGGAGACAGATACTGTGAGGTAGGGTTAGGCTGGTGTTGTGGTATCCTAGTGGGTGGAGGTCGTGACCTGGGGAACACCTACATACTACGGGGTGGTGGTTGTGACCTGGGGAAAACCTACATACTACGAGGTGGAGGTCGTGACCTGGGGAACACCTACATACTACGGGGTGGAGGTCGTGACCTGGGGAACACCTACATACTACGGGGTGGAGGTCGTGACCTGGGGAACACCTACATACTACGGGGTGGTGGTTGTGACCTGGGGAACACCCACATACTACGGGGTGGTGGTTGTGACCTGGGGAACACCCACATACTACGGGGTGGTGGTTGTGACCTGGGGAACACCTACATACTACGAGGTGGAGGTCGTGACCTGGGGAACACCTACATACTACGAGGTGGAGGTCGTGACCTGGGGAACACCTACATACTACGGGGTGGAGGTCGTGACCTGGGGAACACCTACATACTACGGGGTGGAGGTCGTGACCTGGGGAACACCTACATACTACGGGGTGGTGGTTGTGACCTGGGGAACACCCACATACTACGGGGTGGTGGTTGTGACCTGGGGAACACCCACATACTACGGGGTGGTGGTTGTGACCTGGGGAACACCCACATACTACGGGGTGGTGGTTGTGACCTGGGGAACACTTACATACTACGGGGTGGTGGTTGTGACCTGGGGAACACCCACATACTACGGGGTGGTGGTTGTGACCTGGGGAACACCTACATACTACGGGGTGGTGGTTGTGACCTGGGGAACACCTACAACCTACGGAGTGGTGGTTGTGACCTGGGGAACAGCTACTGTACGGCGACCACTACCATCATCACTACTACAACTAACAACCACCTCTAGTGTTGCTTCAGTGGTGACAAACAGCAAAGACTTTTGACGACGTCTACCAACACAACCACTTGATCTTCAACAAAATATAAACTTGTTCTGTCGCTACAACAGTAACCTGTGGTCACGCTACCTCTACCACTGCTACAGATGCAGTTCTGACCACTGCCTTTTCTAAATAATAACAATCATAGCTGCTGCTAATACTCCAGTAATAACTATTCGTACAACAATAGCTATAAAGCACAGATAGAATAATAATAATAATAATAATGATTTTAATAATGATAATAATAATAATAATAATAATAATAATAATAATAATAATAATAATAATAATAATAATACAAATAATAATAAAAATAATTATAATATTTTTTACCTGCTCGTCTTTCTGCCGAGCTTTGCAGAAAAAAGGTGTTCTCCCTACTTCTATAATATAGAGGGGAAGATAATACAGGAGGGGAATGTTTCAATGCCCTCTCTTGCGTGTAAAGACACCACGTACCACACCAGGGTACTTTCCGCTCTTCAAGGTGCTCCTGCAGCGATACAGCTTCACCTAAGGTGACTTCGTCTTGCAAGCAGAGTCACCTAACATCAACTTCGAGTTCGAATCTTGGGCGCATGGAGGTGGTTTTTGTATACCGCTAGGCTATAGTCGCCCCAGGTAGGGAAATGACTATTTGAATACTAGGTAACCGAATACCCTTCGTCTCACGTTGGTAAGACTCCCGCCTGCCACGCAGGGGTCCCGGGTTCGATCCTGGCTCTTGGAGGCTTGTATGTTATATGGTAGTGCGCGTTCATGTGCACTATATTCGTGTGCGTATATATATATATATATATATATATATATATATATATATATATATATATATATATATATATATATATATATATATATTAATATATATATATATATATATATATATATATATATATATATATATATATATATATATATATATATATATATATTAATATATATATATATATATATATATATATATATATATATATATATATATATATATATATATATATATATTATTTTTTATTATATTATACTTTGTCGCTGTCTCCCGCGTTTGCGAGGTAGCGCAAGGAAACAGACGAAAGAAATGCCCCCCCCCCCATACACATGTATATACATACGTCCACACACGCAAATATACATACCTACACAGCTTTCCATGGTTTATCCCAGACGCTTCACATGCCTTGCTTCAATCCACTGACAGCACGTCAACCCCGGTATACCACATCGCTCCAATTCACTCTATTCCTTGCCCTCCTTTCACCCTCCTGCATGTTCAGGCCCCGATCACACAAAATCTTTTTCACTCCATCTTTCCACCTCCAATTTGGTCTCCCTCTTCTCCTTGTTATATATATATATAATTGCCTGAACACGTACACATCCACAGATAGATAAACAGAAGATTAGAACTAGGCAGCAATGAAAATACACATAAACAACATTCGCAACACAACGCACCGAGAGATCCACCTTCATCATCAGGTGTAAAAACAGTTTGTGTTTTTCCTATTATTGAGCTGACGACGAGCCCAGATCCCCGGCACGTCTTCGCTAGAATGCCCCCCCCTCCCCCCCCATCCCCACGCCCTCCATCTCCCATCACTCCAGCGTATACAGGTCTAGTAGAGATCCTCTCTTATAAGTGACCCTGGTCTTTGGTTCTCCTCTTATAGATGACCCAAGGCTTTGGTCCTCGTCTTGTAGGTGACCCAGGTCTGTGATCCTCTCTTGTGACTCAGGTCTTTGGTCCTCCTCTTGTAGGGGTTGCGGGGGATCTCTTGTCATGACCCTCGACATCTCCACAGCACTTCAGAGGGTGCGGCACGAATCTTTCCTTTCCAAACTTTCTTCCTTTAGCTTTTCTGCTTCTCTCTGTTTTCTTACGACGTATAGTTTACTTTCAGGATCATCCCACAGCAGTAGTAATTGATACAGGGACGTCTTCCGTGTACCGCAATCCTCAGAGATCTCTTCTGTCGCCTTCCCTGTCTTCCCTCACGCCAACCTCCAGCACGATTAACCACTCATATGCCGACGGCTCCACTCTACACACTTCAGATCACTTATCCTCCCCTCCTCACCATAATTCTTGTTCATTTACTCGAGTGAACATATTTCCTCTCTGTTAAGCCGAATCGGGGCAACATTTCGGGATGGGGAGGCAGTAACTTCGTTAAATCCAACGGTGCCATAACGCACTTTCTACCCAACTCTCTTTTAAATCTCACTCGCTTCCTGCAAGTCAGAATATCTTAATTCAACCCCACGAAATTCAACCCCACGATAACATTAAAACGTTAGGCATAACCATATGTCTACCCTAGAAACCTCACATAATGAACACGGTAAAATCTTCCTCCGGAAAGCTGGCCGTGGTGTACAGATGCTGCAAATATCTTTCTTGTAAGCAGCTACTCCTTAGCTAAAAGGTCCTCGGTTCCTCATTCGCCGCGGTAGTCGCTCTCATATCTGTGGAGACTCTTCCTCCACCTCTCTCACCGCCACAGTGGAGTCATGAGCTTCACCTTATCAACTCTCCAGCTAACATCTCTCTTCAACCACTTCTCCTTCCGCCGCGGTGGTGCATCCCTCCCTCTCTTCCTATGGGTGTTATTTAGACCATTGTTCTCGGCAGCTATCAGCGTATGTCCCAGCCCCAGCTTCATACACCTGGCTGCTGCTTCCAATCGTTTCTGTGTAGAGACAAGCTACACAATGACTGACCGTTAAGGCACCTTCTTTCCTCGTACAACAAATATGTGAAACCTTTCCCATCTTCCGTCTTTCCCTCCTTCAGTAACCGTTCCACCTTTACAAGTCGCGTCTACAAACAATCGAGGGGCTGGATCCATCCATCCACCACTGTTTTTCCCCTAAACTTATCTTTTCTTTCATCCAAGATGGCCATGATTGGGGCATGCTTCTTCCCGTGGTATGTCGGCTACTACACACACACACACACACACACACACTCTCTCTCTCTCTCCCAGGTTTCTAAAACACTTCACTTCCTCCCTCCCCCCACCCCCACCCCCGTTTTCTCCATTTAAACTTATGCTCCAACCAAACTGTACCTCAAATCTGCTAAACCTAATAACTTTATTTTTATTCACATTCACATGTACTCTTAACTTCCTCCTTTCACATTCTCCCAAACTCAGTCACCAACTTCTGAAAGGTCTTACTTAAATTTGCCACCAGTGTTGTGTTATCAGCAGACAATAACTGGTTCATTTTCCAGGCCACCTCACACCTTACAGACTGCAAACTCGCCCTTCTACCCTAGAACTTTTCATTTACCTCCCATACCATCCCTTCCATAAATAAATCAGCCTTAGTGGCATCACACACACCTGCCGCATACCAGCCTTCACCTGGAACCACTCATTCCTCTCTTCTCCTACTCGTACACACGCCTTACACTCTTGATGATATCTCGCTGCTTCCAGAAGTTTACCTCCCACACCAGATATCCGCAAGACCTTCCACAAGGCATCTCTACTGAGCATAGCATATGCTTTCTCCAGATCCATGAACGTCACATACAAATCCTTCTTTTCCTCTAAAGTGTTCCTTACACACATTCTTCAAAAGAAACACCTAATCCACACATCCCCTACCTCTCCTGAAACCACATTTTCCTCCCCAATCTGATGCTCTATACATGCCTTCAACTTCTCGCCCAGGACTCTCCCATACACGCAACAAATTCATACCCAATATTTCGAACACTCACCTTTGACCTCCTTGCCCTTATACAATGATACTATCCATACATACATTGAAAATCTTAACTAACACTGTCACCTTCTTTCTTTCGAAATTCAACCACAATACCGTCTACTACAGTCGCCTTGCCACATTTCATCTTACATAAGGCTTTCACAACCTCTCGTCTCTTCACCAAACCTTTTTCCATGACTCTCTCACTTGGCACACCACCCCGACCCAAACACCCTACATCTGCCCCCGTATCATCAAACACATAACAACAATCCTTCAAAACTCCCTCCTCGTCTCACCTCTACGTGTTATCACTTCCGCATTTGCGCCTTTCACTGTTTCCATTTGCTTCCTAGATTTTTTTTCACTGTTAATCTGCTTCCCAAGCATTTTCACAACTTTACTTCGTCATCCCATCTCTCACTACCCTTTCTCACCTGCTACATACTTCTCTTGAACATGCAAGCATTGCTTCCCTAAATATTTCCCATTCCCCACCCACTCCCCACCTTCGTTTACTCACGTTTTGCAGTTCTTTACCCAATCTCTCATGGTATTTCTTTACACACACATCCCTTTTTCAAGCTCACTTACTTATACCACCCTCTTCTAACTCATTGTTTCCTCTTTTCCAAAAAAAAAAAAAAAAAAATCTTCACCCTTGCCATCATCAGGTGATGGACAAGCTGCCCCTCTAAACACACTTATATCCACGAGTCTGTTTTACACGCCTATCAGTTAGTGTGTAAACCAATAATGCCCTTTTATCATCTTCCTACTCACCCACGTATACTTATGTATGTCCCTCTTTTTAAACTTGGTATTCCTTGTCACACTTTACACAAGCCGTTCATCATTCCTATTCACTTTAATAAATACCACATGCTACAATACTTATTCTTGCATCAAAATCACCCATCACTAATATTCGATCTTTAGCTGACATACTCACTCAGCTGCTCCGAAAACACTTGCCTTTCACGATCTTTCTTCACACGGCCAAGTGCATATGCATCAATAATCATCCTGCTCTCCCTACCCACTTTCACACATTCCCACAACTGCTTGATCAATAGTGTAACTTTATCATTAGCTCTTGCCCTCTCACCAACCCCTAACTTTATCATTAGCTCTTGCCCTCTCACCAACCCCTAACTTTATCATTAGCTCTTGCCCTCTCACCAACCCCTAACTATCATTAAGACATTCCCAAACCATTTTTCACCTTTACATTTGAGTTTTGTTTCACTCAGAGCCAGAACATCCAGGTTTCTCTCCCCAAGCATACTACCGATCTCTCCTCTCTTCTCATCTCGGTTAATTCCATACACATTTAGACATCCCCTGCTTCAGCCTTCGAGGAGGACGAGCATTCCCCTCTTGACTCTTTCCTTCTTTTAGAAATTGAAATATAAGGGAAGGGAAGGGGGGGCCTCTGCGACACGCAGGGAATACTGAGGTAGAATTCTTTCTCCCCTAGTCCAGCGATATCATCATCATTATCATTATTATTATTATTATTATTATTATTATTATTATTATTATTATTATTATTATTATTATACCACCTGCTGAAGAGTGTACTGTACCAATGTTCAAGTGATTTAGTAAACTAGGACACATGACCCAATCCTCACGGCGAATTTCACCTAAGAATTAATTCGTCAGGGAGGTTGGAGGGGAGGCGGGGTAGAGAGAGGACACAGGATTCCATGAACTAAAACAACACTACGTATGAAAACTGTATGAACGCTGCCCCCGTGCCCAGAGTTATCATGTCACACCTACGTACAGTGTAGGTGATACACTGACGACACTGGACATAACTTGTGAACATACAGACAGATACCACCACATCGGGAGCAGTAATATGAACCATTTCACTGTAACACTGACACAAGACTCTCAGTAATTCTGTACCATGATCATCATCATCATCACCACTACATATTACCACAACTTCGAACACTACTAAGACTGTTCCTTAAAAATGTATGTGTACAACTATCTTGCTCCTATTATCACTGATGCTGCTAGTATAACTTAATGTAATCTTGATGCCATTACTGTTATAGATATTCTACCACTGTATAATTATACAGATACCACTCCTGTTATAAATATTTACCACTGTATAATAATACAGATACCACTCCTGTTATAAATATTTACCACTGTATAATAATACAGATACCACTCCTGTTATAAATATTTACCACTGTATAATAATACAGATACCACTCCTGTTATAAATATTTACCACTGTATAATAATACAGATACCACTTCTGTTATATATACCAGTCCTGTTGTAAATATTCTGCCAAAGCTTACTACAGATTACTATTGTAATCACTGATAATGATGAGAACAGTGATGTTATATTTCTCACAACAAATCTGAAGAATTTACAAGAATCTTATCTACTAATGTAGGCAATATACAAAACAATTTTTCATAGTTCCAGACAAGTCTATTTGAAGAGAGTTATGCAGCTGGTGTCTAAAAATCTTGATTAGATTTAAATCACGTTTCTAAGACATCTGTCCAACAGCAACAGAGTAAGACAGTAAGCAGTGGTGTTTTGCTCTTACGTAAAGATAATCATTCACATTTTGTGGTTGCTGGTTTTATCGACTCCATTTTCTTGTAGATATTAAAGGCAAGCTTCTTAAGATAATAACATTGAGACCAGGTTACAAGCCTCTTGCACAGATGCTAGAGGGAGACTGAAAGTCTTTCTAGCCAGTTATGAGAATTTATTAATGAGCACGTAATGTAACGGGGGATTTTAACCGAAAGTAACTCATGAGGTGAAGATACTGGATTAATATCTGGCTACAAATGAGGATCTCTTCTGTAACGTTGAGTGGGGAAAAGTTTGTGAAGAGTGAGCACCAACACATCACTTCTGACGTAACTTTTAATGTTGCTTGTAATGTGGATCAAGATGACCGTCATGAGAAAATAGCAGATCTCCGACGTGGACATTTTAATGATCCCACTGATGGTGACGGGATAAGCTAGGTCGACATAATCAATGAAAACGATCTGGACACAAGTTGGGAAAGCTTCAGTACGATATTCAAAGCAGCAGAAGGAACATATGGTCAGTGCCTAACACAAGCTCGTGTTCCAAAATTAAGCCAAAATGGGGATATAAACAACTGCCAGCTATCCAAAAAACAACACACAATAAACTCAAAAATAACATTAACGAACATCATAATGTTACGCACTGAAACCCAGATAACTTACATTGTATTGTAAAGTAACAAAACATAACGAGTTTTATAGTTATACCGTATTAGAACCATAAGCTTTGGTACCCAGTCAATTAGTCCACTAATTACGGAAACCCGTGACATCGTCCTAGACAATGAAGCCATGAAGCCATGTAAAAATCTGAATGACTTTTTCACCTTACCACTGGAGAGACACATTATGTTCCAGATCCACTTTCCCAGCTGGCAGAGGAGAACATTGTGCAACGTCCTGGCATACATGCTCGTGATAACAACAGTGAATGGAATGTAAGGAATAAAACTGGTGGCTCTGGTAGATTATTTCTGAGAACAGTGAAAGAAAAGAACAGTAAGACAGTTAATTCCTTCACTACGTTTTTCAGCTTACTCTGACGACTGGAGGAGTGCCATTATAACACCAATATCAACCAAATGTGTACCAAGCCCCTGGCCGGAATATATCGACCAATCAGCTTGACGTCTGTAGTTGGTAAACTCATGCAAACCATCAGTGAAGAAAGGATTAGACATCACTTGGTGGATCACCACTGAATCGACACTGCTCGCCATGGTTTTCGACAAAAGTTGCTCCTGTCATCACATAACTACTCCATTTCTTGTACGATATAATCAACATGCATTAGGTCATGTATTTAGAATTTCAGAAAGCAGTCGATAAAGTCCCACAGTAAATATCATAAGCGTAAGTCACACGGTATGGACGGGGGTTGTACTACTATGGCCTTCAAGCTGGCAAACTAATAGTAAAGAGAGAGTATTGGTTTACGACCATACCTCCAAATGTACATACATAATAGGTTTCCCTGGCTTCCGTGGTGTGGCGGTTAGCGTGGCTGACTGTGACGCATTCACGGACAGCCCGGGGTCGAGCACATTAGGTTCCAATACTGGACGCTGCAGTCTGTCCACAGTCAACCAAGCTGTTCATCCTCCCTTAGGATTTGGTTGATAAAATGGGTACCTGGCTTAGCTTACGGTATATATATATATATATATATATATATATATATATATATATATATATATATATATATATATATATATATATATATATATCCCTGGGGATAGGGAAGAAAAGATACTTCCCACGTATTCCCTGCGTGTTGTAGAAGGCGACTAAAAGGGGAGGGAGCGGGGGGCCGGAAATCCTCCCCCTCTTTTTTATTTTATTTTCCAAAAGAAGGAACAAAGAAGGGGGCCAGGTGAGGATATTCCCTCAAAGGCCCAGTCCTCTGTTATTAACGATACCTCGCTAAGCGGGAAATGGCGAATAGTATGAAAGATTATATATATATATATATATATATATATATATATATATATATATATATATATATATATATATATATATATATATACATATATACATATATACATATATACATATATATATATATATATATATATATATATATATATATATATATATATATATGAATTATGTACATGTGTATATATGTATATGTCTGTGTGTGTATATATATGTATACGTTGAGATGTATAGGTATGTATATGTGCGTGTGTGGACGCGTATGTATATACATGTGTATGTGGATGGGTTGAGCCATTCTTTCTCGTCTGTTTCCTTGCGCTACCTCGCTAACGCGGGAGACAGCGACAAAGTATAATGAATAAAAAAAAAATAAAAATGAATATATATATATATATATATATATATATATATATATATATATATATATATATATATATATATATATATATAGCGTTAATGAAATGGGATTCATCAGGGCATTCCGTTGCCCTTGTAGTCTCAGCTAACATACAAAATAGTGATATGCCTCAAATATCAGTCGTGAGAACAGTTTTCTTTCTCGTATAAATTAATGACACGGACAATGGGCTGCGCTGTAAGTAGACGATCCTCTGTTGGGATCAGCGGCGCGCTCACAAACTCATAGATTGGGATCACAGGTGCGAAATTAATTCTAATACTGAACAGTATTATGTTTGATACATCGGGAGTGAAAAGATGGCAAGCTACAGTATGAATTCTGTTGATCTTCACACGGGGAAAATGAAGGCAGACGTAACCACTTCCAATAACCTAAAGCCATGAAAACTGAAGAAAAAAAGGCAATCAAAATGTCAGGCTTCATAATGACATTCAAATTTGATTCTGTGAAACGAATTCTCGCTCTTTACCATTCACTGGCGGGTCCCCACTTGGAATAGTGTGTGTGTGTGTGTGTGTGTGTGTGTGTGTGTGTGTGTGTGTGTGTGTGTGTGTTCAGTTTTGGTCACCCTACTTGCAAAAATATAGAGATATGGTATATCGGCGAGCAACCAAGTTGATTACACTGATCAAATCCTACGACAGCCGGGTCGAGAAACTTACTTAGCTTAGAAAAGATAATCAACACAATCAGTGGCTTTTCATAAATACTGATGTAAACAGCTATTTAAGAATAGATTTGTCTGGTTTCACTCGTTGTGATACAAACAAACTCATGGCCAGATATTTTTTTTTTACTTTGAGTGTGGCAAACAAACTTCTTCATCAAGAGGACTATCAACTTAAGGAATGGTTGTCAAAGGCTGAGTGAGAGCAAGACCATGGATACGTTTAAGAACAGACTTCACAAACACGTCGCTTGAAGTCCATGACTGACACCATTTGCGCCTTCTTATTTACGTATGAATTTTACAATTTCTTATTAAGCTGTGTGATAGCGTTTCTTATCACACTAATCTTTGCCTCTGGTGTCTTCCATTATCACAAGGAGCCTCGAAATGACTTGTTTGTTTCTTTCCTTGATTAATTATCATAATTTTCTCTCCTTTGTTAATTATCAAAATGTTTCTTTCCTTGGTTAAATATATCACAATGATTTACCGATAATGATGGAGTGCAGTGAGGGTAGAATGGGAACCCCTGTGAGGTCAGGACACTCAGGTAACAAACCTGACCCTATTGCTTAGGTCACTACGGCTGTGTCAGGTCATCAACCCTCTTGCACGAGTCACTAGGAATTATATGTAGAATAACGTCGTCTGAACCAATTAACCCTATACTAACATTCATATTCCCGCCATCAGTCAACTGTATAAGAACAGATTCAAGTAAATTTCTCTTGATAACACTTTTACACTTTATAATTGAAGTAGCTCTGGACCAGTCAGTAAGATGTGAGTCTTCATTCATGTGAGTGAACACAGCACTAGATCAACGTTGACCAGTGAGTACAGAGTATCTATGTTGACGTACACGAGATTTTAAGTCTTAACCTGTCTGTCCCAAGTAAAACGTACTACATGTTTTGCCAGGAATTCTGTAAAGTATACCGTTCTCATTATTTGAGTTGTTCTTAATCATTTTCCTTACAGTATTCTCATAAAGATGAAGTCATTAAAGTGTTTAATAATACTCCCGAAGTGGTTTTGAAAGAGAGAAAAGATCTGCCTAATCCCTATATTACCATGGCTCCTCCTTCACCACACATGTGTGGATTAGTCAAGACCCACAAACCTAATGACCCAATGAGACCAATCATAAGTCCAGTAGGATCTGCCACTTACAAGTTATCTAAATGGCGAGTTAAAATCCTGTCTCCACTTCTAGGGAGCATATCACGCGCTCACATTGTTTACTCGTGTGATCTTGTGAACACGCTCAATAATGTACCTGTTCAGCCAGAGGCAAAGCTTGTAAGTTATAATGTTTGCTCATTGTTCACCAAAGTCCACACTGATGATATTCTTGATTATCTTTCGGAAGAACTCCAGGACCACGAACTAGAATTTCCATCACATGTCACTGTAAAACTTGTAAGATTTTGCTTTAATAACTGTAAATTTATTTTCAATATTGAGTATTATCAGAAGACTTTTGGCATAGCTATGGGAAACCCCTTGTTTCCTCTATTGTCAAATTTGTATATGGAGTTATCTGAAAAAAAAATTTTGACCTATAACCCACACTGTAGTACCATGGTATAGGTATGTTTACGATGTATGTATATGGTACTCTCACTTGAATGTAAATGTTCTCCTAAGTAAATGAAATAATTTCGTGCCGTCTCTCGTGCCGTCTCTCTTTTAAATATACCGTGGAGACTGAAGATGATGGGAAATTACCATTCCAGGATGTGTTGGTTGATTCACAGGGAAGAGTACTGTTTTAAAGATAACATCCACAGAGAGTCAACTAATACTATGTCCTACGTTCACTTTCACTCAGGTCATAGATTTATTACCATACAGTCCATATTTTCTTCCAAGTATTTGAGAATTTTACGAATTGTCAGCCCAGAATTTCTGGACGAGGAATTTAGTTAGTAATATTGATGCTATCGGTAAGAAACTTTGTAATCCTTCCCACGTACTGGACAAATGTAAGACCAAGGCTGGAAAGACTTATTATAATACTGTGACACATGATAGAAGGTCTTCCAGTAATATTGTGTGTTTATCCTATCACAAACCTTTTGAACCTATCATTCCACTGCTTAGGATATTTGATTTAAAGATTAGTTTTCTCGTATGAGAACACTGAGGAAAATTTGATTAAAAACAACCCAAGTAATTACAACAGTATAGTTTACATAATTCCTGGCAAAACATGTAGTACGTTTTACTTGGGACAGACAGGTTAAGACAAAATCTCGTGTACGTCAACGTAAATACTCTGTACTCATTGGTCAACGTTGATCTAGTGCTGTGTTCACTCACATGAATGAAGACTCACATCTTACTGACTGGTCCAGGGCTACTTCAATCATAAAGTGTAAAAGTGTTATCAAGAGAAATTTACTTGAATCTGTTCTTATACAGCTGACTGATAGCGGGAATATGAATGTTAGTATAGGCTTATTTGGTTCAGACAACGTCATCTTACATATAATTCACAGTGACTCGTGCAAGAGGGTTGATGACCTGACACAGCCGTAGTGACCTGAGTAATAGGGTCACTTCTGTTACCTGAGTGTCCTGCCCTCACAGGGGTTCACATTCTACCCTCACTGCCTGCTTCAGTACCGTGTAAGATGTGATCAAGTTAACATCTACTGGTGTCCATGTTTTCCGTCATCTGTGATTTGTTACTATTTGCTCCTGAAAATTTGGTGATAAACATTAAAGCGCTTCAGCAAATTTTCATGCTTTGAATTTGTCTCGTGGTCTACAAGTTCATATATTTATACCATTGTGCAATGCCTGAGGATTGGCGGAATGCAAGCATAATGCCACTGTGCAAAGGCAAAGGGGATAAAGGTGAGTGTTCCAACTACATAGCCATAAGTATGTTGATTATTTCTGGGAAACTGTATGGGAGGGTATTGACTGAGAGGGTGAAGGCATGTACAGAGCGTCAGATTGGGAAAAAGCAGTGTTCTTTCAGAAGTGGTAGAGGATGTATGTATGTGAGATGTACTGGAAAAAGCATATGGATTTGTATTTATGGATCTGAAAAGGCATATGATAGGGTTGATAGAGATGCCCTGAGGAAGGTCTTAAGAGTATATGGTGTGGGAGGTAAGTTGCTAGAAGCAGCGAAAAGCTTTTACCAAGGATGTAAGGCATATGTACGAGTACGAAGAGAGGAGATTGATTGGTTCCCAATGAATGTCGGTATGCGGCAGGGGTGTATGATGTCCCCATGGTTGTTTAATCAGTTTATGGATGGGGTGGTTAGGGAGGTAAATGCAAGAGTTATGGAGACATGGGCAGTCATGGACATATGCAGTCTGTTGTTGATGAGAGAGCATGGGAAGTGAGTTAGTTGTTCGCTGATGATACAGCTCCAGTGGCTGATGCTAATGAGAAACTGCAAAAGTTGGTGACCGAGGTTGGGAAAGTATGTGAAAGGAGAAAGTAGAGAGTAAATGTGAATAAGAGCAAGGTTATTAGGTTCAGCAGGGTTGAGGGACAGGTTACTTGGGATGTAAGTTTGAGTGGAGAAAAATTGGAGGAAGTGAAGTGTTTGTTTGATATCTAGGAGTGGACATAGCATCGGGGCCTAAACATACAGAATGGTGAGAAGCATGCAAAGAATAGAGTGAATTGGTGCGATGTGATATACCGGGGTCGACGTGCTGTCAATGGACTGAACCAGGGCATGTGAAACGTCTGGGGTAAACCATGGAAAGGTCTATGGGGCCTGGATGTGGATAGGGTGCTGTGGTTTCGGTGCGTTAAACAAGACAGCTAGAGACTGAGTGTGAACGAATATGGCCTTTTTTGTCTGTTTTCCTGGCGACGGCGCTGTTTCCCGTGGGGCAGGGTAGCGGCAGGAATGGATGAAGGCAAGCAAGTATGAAAATGTACATGTGTATATATGTATGTATGTGTATTTATATGTATGTGTTTCTGTATGTATATGTGCGCGTATGTGCATTTATGTGTGTGTGTGTGTGTATATATATATATATATATATATATATATATATATATATATATATATATATATATATATATATATATATATATATATATATTTTTTTTTTTTTTTTCTTTTTTTTTTTTTATACTTTGTCGCTGTCTCCCGCGTTTGCGAGGTAGCGCAAGGAAACAGACGAAAGAAATGGCCCAACCCCCCCCCATACACATGTACATACACACGTCCACACACGCAAATATACATACCTACACAGCTTTCCTTGGTTTACCCCGGACGCTTCACATGCCCCGACTCAATCCACTGACAGCACGTCAACCCCTGTATACCACATCGCTCCAATTCACTCTATTCCTTGCCCTCCTTTCACCCTCCTGCATGTCCAGGCCCCGATCACACAAAATCCTTTTCACTCCATCTTTCCACCTCCAATTTGGTCTCCCTCTTCTCCTCGTTCCCTCCACCTCCGACACATATATCCTCTTGGTCAATCTTTCCTCACTCATTCTCTCCATGTGCCCAAACCATTTCAAAACACCCTCTTCTGCTCTCTCAACCACGCTCTTTTTATTTCCACACATCTCTCTTACCCTTACGTTACTTACTCGATCAAACCACCTCACACCACACATTGTCCTCAAACATCTCATTTCCAGCACATCCATCCTCCTGCGCACAACTCTATCCATAGCCCACGCCTCGCAACCATACAACATTGTTGGAACTACTATTCCTTCAAACATACCCATTTTTGCTTTCCGGGATAATGTTCTCGACTTCCACACATTTTTCAAGGCTCCCAAAATTTTCGCCCCCTCCCCCACCCTATGATCCACTTCCGCTTCCATGGTTCCATCCGCTGACAGATCCACTCCCAGATATCTAAAACACTTCACTTCCTCCAGTTTTTCTCCATTCAAACTCACCTCCCAATTGACTTGACCCTCAACCCTACTGTACCTAATAACCTTGCTCTTATTCACATTTACTCTTAACTTTCTTCTTCCACACACTTTACCAAACTCCGTCACCAGCTTCTGCAGTTTCTCACATGAATCCGCCACCAGCGCTGTATCATCAGCGAACAACAACTGACTCACTTCCCAAGCTCTCTCATCCCCAACAGACTTCATACTTGCCCCTCTTTCCAAGACTCTTGCATTTACCTCCCTAACAACCCCATCCATAAACAAATTAAACAACCATGGAGACATCACACACCCCCGCCGCAAACCTACATTCACTGAGAACCAATCACTTTCCTCTCTTCCTACACGTACACATGCCTTACATCCTCGATAAAAACTTTTCACTGCTTCTAACAACTTGCCTCCCACACCATATATTCTTAATACCTTCCACAGAGCATCTCTATCAACTCTATCATATGCCTTCTCCAGATCCATAAATGCTACATACAAATCCATTTGCTTTTCTAAGTATTTCTCACATACATTCTTCAAAGCAAACACCTGATCCACACATCCTCTACCACTTCTGAAACCACACTGCTCTTCCCCAATCTGATGCTCTGTACATGCCTTCACCCTCTCAATCAATACCCTCCCATATAATTTACCAGGAATACTCAACAAACTTATACCTCTGTAATTTGAGCACTCACTCTTATCCCCTTTGCCTTTGTACAATGGCACTATGCACGCATTCCGCCAATCCTCAGGCACCTCACCATGAGTCATACATATATATACATACATATATATACAGTCATACATACATATATATATATATATATATATATATATATATATATATATATATATATATATATATATATATAATAAACTATTCGCCATTTCCCGCGTTAGCGAGGTAGCGTTAAGAACAGAGGACTGGGCCTTTTTTGGAATATCCTCACCTGGCCCCCTCTGTTCCTTCTTTTGGAAAATAAAAAAAAAAAAAAACGAGAGGGGAGGATTTCCAGCCCCCCGCTTCCTCCCCTTTTAGTCGCCTTCTACGACACGCAGGGAATACGTGGGAAGTATTCTTAATCCCCTATCCCCTGGGATAATATATATATATATATTTCTTTCTTTCTTTCAAACTATTCGCCATTTCCCGCGTTAGCAAGGTAGCATTAAGAACAGAGGACTGGGCCTTTGAGGGAATATCCTCACCTGACCCCCTTCTCTGTTCCTTCTTTTTGAAAATTAAAAAAAAACGAGAGGGAAGGATTTCCAGCCCCCCGCTCCCTCCTCTTTTAGTCGCCTTCTACGACACGCAGGGAATACGTGGGAAGTTTTCTTTCTCCCCTATCCCCAGATATATATATATATATATATATATATATATATATATATATATATATATATATATATATATATATATATATATATTTTTTTTTTTTTTTTTGCTTTGTCGCTGTCTCCCGCGTTTGCGAGGTAGCGCAAGGAAACAGACGAAAGAAATGGCCCAACCCACCCCCATACACATGTATATACATACGTCCACACACGCAAATATACATACCTACACAGCCTTCCATGGTTTACCCCAGACGCTTCACATGCCTTGATTCAATCCACTGACAGCACGTCAACCCCGGTATACCACATCGCTCCAATTCACTCTATTCCTTGCCCTCCTTTCACCCTCCTGCATGTTCAGGCCCCGATCACACAAAATCTTTTTCATTCCATCTTTCCACCTCCAATTTGGTCTCCCTCTTCTCCTCGTTCCCTCCACCTCCGACACATATATCCTCTTGGTCAATCTTTCCTCACTCATTCTCTCCATGTGACCAAACCATTTCAAAACACCCTCTTCTGCTCTCTCAACCACGCTCTTTTTATTTCCACACATCTCTCTTATCCTTACGTTACTTACTCGATCAAACCACCTCACACCACACATTGTCCTCAAACATCTCATTTCCAGCACATCCATCCTCCTGCGCACAACTCTATCCATAGTCCACGCCTCGCAACCATACAACATTGTTGGAACCACTATTCCTTCAAACATACCCATTTTTTCTTTCCGAGATAATGTTCTCGACTTCCACACATTCTTCAAGGCTCCCAGAATTTTCGCCCCCTCCCCCACCCTATGATCCACTTCCGCTTCCATGTTTCCATCCGCTGCCAGATCCACTCCCAGATATCTAAAACACTTCACTTCCTCCAGTTTTTCTCCATTCAAACTCACCTCCCAATTGACTTGACCCTCAACCCTACTGTACCTAATAACCTTGCTCTTATTCACATTTACTCTTAACTTTCTTCTTTCACACACTTTACCAAACTCAGTCACCAGCTTCTGCAGTTTCTCACATGAATCAGCCACCAGCGCTGTATCATCAGCGAACAACAACTGACTCACTTCCCAAGCTCTCTCATCCCCAACAGACTTCATACTTGCCCCTCTTTCCAAAACTCTTGCATTCACCTCCCTAACAACCCCATCCATAAACAAATTAAACAACCATGGAGACATCACACACCCCTGCCGCAAACCTACATTCACTGAGAACCAATCACTTTCCTCTCTTCCTACACGTACACATGCCTTACATCCTCGATAAAAACTTTTCACTGCTTCTAACAACTTGCCTCCCACACCATATATTCTTAATACCTTCCACTGATATATATATATATATATATATATATATATATATATATATATATATATCTTTCTTTCAAACTATTCGCCATTTCCCGCATTAGCGAGGTAGCGTTAAGAACAGAGGACTGGGCCTTTGAGGGAATACCCTCACCTGGCCCAATTCTCTGTTCCTTCTTTTGGAAAATTGGAAAAAAAAAAAAAAAAAAAAAAAAAAAAAAAAAAAAAAAAAAAAAGACCTATCATGTTTTTCTTACATAACGTTTCTCGAAATATACAGAATACACACGGAATTTAGCCGCTGCGACCAATACTCATCTGGCAATACAGAGAGAAGCGTACAACATATTCCATCCTAGCCTATCCTGTCAGCCACTGGGTGATGGAAGCCTTGCACATATTACACGAACATCAGCTTTGGAAGGCACACATGCTGGTGCCGGGGGTTATGTTCCCTATCACTTAAGCTGGTGATAATATCTAGAACGATATACCTGAATAAAAAGGATCTTATCACGTCTAAATTAAACGTCTTAATCTAAATAAAAGGATTAGTTAGGTCCAGATAGCTCCGGTTCAGGTATATTTTGAAAACAAATGTTTGTAAACCCTTTAAGAAGAAATATTCGAGGAAACAATCTAAATTTACCTAAATCTAGAGAAGGTTGAACTGTTCAGTGAAGTTGAAATATGTGATTTCAACACATCCGCTGGCCACACCGACGACCTGCCTCCAGCCATACCTCCCTTAGCATGATGATACGCCCATGGGTAAGATGGCCTGCCCTTGACCTAACCCTCAAGGGTCAGGTCAAGGGTTAGTCCAAAGGTCACTCCAACCTTAATAACCGTACCGTTGTGCTCAGTGATCCCATTCGTTATACGTAGCGTCTATCCGATGTGTCTGTATGTAATCTTTTAACTCACTTGGTGGAAATATCATTTTCTAGGATGTGATAACAAAAAGGTTTCTCATTACGTCAGCTCCCATGACTATGTCTCCGAAAGTAGTAACTAATGTTGTGTAGTCAGTGTGTCAACAAGGTCCTGTGAATACTGATTATTTCTGGTAATGGAAACCAGATTGTTAATGGTGCGCAATATGATTATTGATCAAGGTCATTAAAGCTTCCCCTGATGTCTCATAAGCTGTGTCAGGAGCAAAGAAAAAATAGTTTGTGTAGTCAAACGCGAGTTTACTTTTCCCCTGTATCAGTGAGCCAATAGATAAGAATTGCACATAATTTTTTTTTTACACGATAAATCTACTAAATATTAAAGGACTGCCAGATATTACCAAAACTATTTAAAGTAATATATATATATATATATATATATATATATATATATATATATATATATATATATATATATATATATTATCCCTGGGGATAGGGGAGCAAGAATACTTCCCACGTATTCCCTGCGTGTCGTAGAAGGCGACTAAAAGGGGAGGGAGCGGGGGGCTGGAAATCCTCCCCTCTCGTTTTTTTTTAATTTTCCAAAAGAAGGAACAGAGAATTGGGCCAGGTGAGGGTAGTCCCTCAAAGGCTCAGTCCTCTGTTCTTAACGCTACCTCGCTAATGCGGGAAATGGCGAATAGTTTGAAAGAAGAAATATATATATATATATATATATATATATATATATATATATATATATATATATATATATATATATATATATATATCCCTGGGGATAGGGGAGAAAGAATACTTCCCACGTATTCCCTGCGTGTCGTAGAAGGCGACTAAAAGGGGAGGGAGCGGGAGGCTGGAAATCCTCCCCTCTCTATTTTTTTTAATTTTTCCAAAAGAAGGAACAGAGAAGGGGGCCAGGTGAGGATATTCCCCCAAAGGCCCAGTCCTCTGTTCTTAACGCTACCTCGCTAATGCGGGAAATGGCGAATAGTTTGAAAGAAAAAGAAATATATATATATATATATATATATATATATATATATATATATATATATATATATATATATATATATATATATATATATATATATATATCATACTATTCGCCATTTACCGCGTTAGCGACGTAGCGTTAAGGACAGAGGAGTGAGCCTTTGAGGAAATCTCTGTTCCTTCTTTTGGAAAATTAAAAACGAGAGGGGAGAATTTCCAGCCCCCCCCCCCCCCCCCCCCCCGCTCCCTCCCCTCTTAGTCGCCTTCTACGACACGCAGGGAATCCGTGGGAAGTATTCTTTCTCCCCTATCCCCAGGGATATATATATATATATATATATATATATATATATATATATATATATATATATATATATATATATGAGTCCACGGGGAAATGAAACACGATAAGTTCGAAGTGCACTTTCGTGTAATAATCACATCATTAAGGGAGATACAAGAAATATATGTCAGTTGACATACAACGAAGATACGTAGCTAGGACGCCATTTGGTAAACGAAAATTAAATGTACATTTATAAAATTAGAACTACACTGAATAGAAACTTTCATTTTGATATTTCTTAACGTTTGGACAGATGCACAAATCAAAGATTATAAAAGTATAACAAGCATAAAGACATATGCTTGCGAATGATCCAACATATTGATAAGGTTACAGACGTTTTCGCTGTAGAACACTCCACACGATTCCTGAAGTCGGTAACATGATTATAATCACGATTCAAATAGTGATTACAAAGTGCAGTAGCTCACGCGGCCAAGGACATGCAACAGACAGAGCAAGACGGCCCAGCTCGATGAGGGTCCGGCGGCGCACTAGGGACCAAACTCATTGCATAACCAGTATACTAAACTAACCTAGCTCGCTACCGTACCTATTTCTCTTGCGGAGTGAGTTACCCATCATAGGCCTCAAAAACTAATGACGCCACTCTTTCATTATATCTATAATTCCGAAAATTTCATCTACCTGGAAGCATCTGTTACTAGCCCGAATACCTAGAAAACGAACAAATGTTGTGTGCATTCCCAGAAACAACCATTTTAATCACCCTGGATACACAGTTGTTTGACACAGCGTAAACACTGGACCGTCCTCGCTGTAAATCAGGTCAGCAGCGCACATGTATGTGCGCAATATCTAGGTCACCTACGTTCGTATATGCATGATACGTTTATTGCATCACAACAGTGCGATCCTCAAGGCTCTCCACCACCCGCTGCAGCAGAGCGAGAGCAACATTCTTTACGTATATATTCATGTCAAATACGTATTACACTACGATTTCCTTTCGTATATAAGTATAAAATTTGTTACTATGTAAACAGATAATGATAATTACATCGACTGTCCTGATAAAATATCTTATCATTCATATCTAGGAAATTTTTATTCTATAGAATGTCCTAAAATGCTATACGTTTTCTAACGTTATGTAGATTCGTTTTCTATCCTTTCGGATGATACACTTTCTTAAAGTAACATATGTTGTGTGTCAAATGTATCTAGATTTTCTCCCGGTGATTCCTGAAACTGTTAAACAAATCATAGCGAATTGAATTGTACTTAATCCATTAAATGGAAAAGCCGTTTGTATATTCAGTCCACGACGTGGCTGGTATCAATACTGTCGCGACATGGAAAAAAAAATTAATACAATACAAAAGGCAACTTTAACTCTCCATACAAATATGTCTAAGTAAACGTAATGAATGGTAGTCATGCACAGGTACGAGGGTGTGAGGGGGGGACTTTCTCTAGCAGAACCTAGCAGTCCAAAGTGAAAGTAAACCTGAGAGCATGTCGGCTGTGGCTGGTGGCATGAAGTCCCAAGTTGTGGGAGTCCCAAGTCTACCATCACAGTGGCCATCAGACGAGCAGCTCTCGCCGTCCCTTATTGATGGCAGACGTGATGGAAGCTGGTGGCTTTTTGATATAGTAATATCTCAAGTTTCATCTTCCTATACAGGGGTTTCAGTGTATTTGTACACATAAATGCACATCAACACGACACCCATACACAACATCAACCTCACATTAAGTTGTTACCTTCCATTTTAAGAAATGTGCGATTATTATAATCACAGTCTTAAAGAAATCCATAAGATTCGTGGTGGGCCAAGAGGGTGTGAAGAGGGGAAAGTGTGGCAGGTAACAAAGACGTCCCAGACGGTATGTGTCTTGCATGGCGAACAAAAATGTCGGCGCACCAGCCACCAGCCACCACAAAGACCATGTACGACTTCTCCCCACAATATCGGTCGAACCTTCATCAATCATGGCAACATTTTACATATGGCCAGATGTACCCGTCGTCCCTACCCGTACGGAAAGTTTTTTTTTTTATGTATTCTTTACGCACGGTTCCCCCCTGTTAATTATTTTAATATTTACCGCACATATAATGGGGGTATTTCGCTGAGGCAGACGTCCGGTAGAAATGATTAATGTGGTAGGCTGTAATGTGAGGATATTTTATCAGGCGAAAAATCTCTCCCAACACAATAGCAACAATTACTATGTAGCATATGCCCTGTTTAACGGATGCTGAGAGAGAGAGAGAGAGAGAGAGAGAGAGAGAGAGAGAGAGAGAGAGAGAGAGAGAGAGAGAGAGAGAGAGAGAGAGAGAGAGATTCTTGTCAAAAGGCAGGGTGAGGTCGTAGCCATGGCCTACCACAGGCAAATCTTGAGCTCAGATTAAGGAGTAGCGTGAGTTACGTGTTGTTATGTGTGTTATGGACGAGGTAGGGTGTTTGTGTGTCTGTAGAGTGAACGGCAACAGCTCAAGCGTGGGCTTAAGCAAAGAGAAAAGACAACCAAGGCCAAAGAAGGGAACTTGACAGCCAGAGTAATGCAAGCTCTGCGCACTCGACAGATTAGTTCATTATTTCAAATTATATGGCACGTTAACAGCTGAGAGAGAGGGAGGGAGGACGGCAGAGAGAGATTTGACGAGGAAAGATATATATATATATATATATATATATATATATATATATATATATATATATATATATATATATATATATAACACGTACTGGACTCTCTGGGCTTGGAGGATTCGAACAATACAATGGGTAGCGTTCCGGCCTATATATATATATATATATATATATATATATATATATATATATATATATATATATATATATATATATATATATATATATATATATATATGAGGAGAGAGAGAGAGAGAGAGAGAGAGAGAGAGAGAGAGAGAGAGAGAGAGAGAGAGAGAGAGAGAGAGAGAGAGAGAGAACAATGGAAAAGTTTTAGCAAGTCACATTATTCTAAGATTATCTCAAGATGAAGATATTTGGAAATATAGAACGATAATTGTTTTTCATGTTCCGATCGATTTCATACTTTCAAGTTAGAGTACCAAGTACCGCTTTAACTCCATGTAATTTCTCTCGGTGATGCATTCCTCCTATCATGCATATACTCAACTCAGAGTACGTACAGATGCATCATACACGCACACACACACACACACACACTCCAACAGCAAAAGATAGTATATATGTGTGTGTATATATATATATATATATATATATATATATATATATATATATATATATATATATATATATATATATATATATATATATATATATGGCAAACATTATCAGTATGGCAGAGAGGAGTGGCTGGGTGCCACCCACAACTGCAGTCTGGAGAGAAATTGCGAGGTGGCAACTTCCGTCTGATGTCTATTGGAGAGAAACTGCGAGTTGGCAACTGCGCGCCGTATCAGGTGGTGGTGTTGTGACACTCAGCTGTTTCAGTCAGTAGTCAGCTGATCGGCCCGTGGAACTTGTGCGGGGAGCCCATTCCTCCCATACGGCTCGATATACCTCAATGTAAGAGCTGTGAAGTGCTTTCGTTTTCCCGTTTTACCGTTTGTGAGAGCAAGACTAAGAGATGGTAGCATGACCAGGAGCTGCAGCCATGGCTAGCCCCGTGCGTGGTGGACACAGAACCTGGTCCAAAGAGAGGACCAAGTGACGGGTGCAGACGTGGCATGCTTGTTGATGGTACCAGACTTTTCTCACCCAGGAATTGGACAGAATCATTACCTGCGTGAAGATCTGGTGTGTATACTGTTACCTCGAGACAGCACATGAACATACTTCGCTACTAACACTAAACTGGACGACCCATAGAGGAAAATATTGAAGTCCTCTCGAACTGGAGGAAACTGTGCGGAATCCAGTGCAGCAGATCTGTGAAAATAGATCTGTATATTAATTCTGTGGACGGAAACCCATTTACTGTATCGAGCACGAATAGGGTGAGAGTGAGATGCTTAACATACGGCCTTGTATAGGTTCCATTTCCCTAATGACAAAGTTGCCAGGTGTGTGGTGCTGGGGCGGGAACGGTGAATCGAGTAGGTTTGGGGGCGCGGATAATAATCGTAAATTGTCATTATATAGGAAAAGCGTCTGAGATTCTTGTGTAGGCGTAAGGTTGTGCAAGGGAGAGAGTGTGTGTGTTTGTGTGTGTGTGTGGTGATGGGCCGAGTGGGTGCGGGAGGCAACAGCAGCAGCAGCAGCCAGCAAGGCGACGGACGGCCCACACCTCGCCACCACAACCTTCTTATACATAGCTGGCATGTTTGCTCTCCTCTTCTCGTTATAAACACACGCACCTTACCGTTCACGCACCACTAGTTATCACGCAGTAAAAAGAGGTGATGGGTTAGGGAGTGGAGTGCTGGAGTGGCTGACAGTAGTTGAAAGGTGGTTGGTGGGAAAAAGTGAAGGCCGGGCGCTCGTGGCAGCCCTGCGAGCAACGGTGGACGGGCGACGCTGCTCGCAGATGACCCACTTTCTCGGCACAGTTCCTTGTGCGGGCGGCAGACAACGAATCACGTACAGTTACATAGTGACCCACGCGTGACATATGGCCTCCCCCCTTCACCACTCCAGTCTCTCAATCACCCACACCTAAGTGCCTATAGTTGTAGGATCTTGTAGGGAAGCCGCTTGGAGAAGCTAGGGGCGAAAGATGCCAGGGTCGTGTCATGGTGATGATGGTAGCTGCAGTCCCCAACCTCCCCAAGTCAGGGTCACTCTCACTGGTGTGTACACCTTTACCTGAGCTCAGGTCTCTTCCTTTTTATTTAGCACCTGGTATGGCTGGGTGTCAGTCCTGTTTATCTGAGGCGAACTGGGCCGCCTCGAGAGGCATATCTGACTAAATAAGGAGCGTAGCTCTTTATGGAGGGTTGCACGCAGGGTGGGGCTGGGTATGTTAGAGGCGACACAGTCATGGTATGGAAGGAAACATGCCTGATATCTAACCCATACTCATGCACTCGAAATGATGATGAATTTAGGTGATATTTAGATTCTTTAGATAGATAATATTTGTTTTGTTTCTCAGGTATAAGTAATATATAAATATATATATACATATATATTAATATATCAGCGATAGAGAATTAGGAAGTGACTGAAGTCGGACTTCTTGTAGAATTTTACTGAGGAACTTGCAGTGCACCCTGGGCAGTGAAGGCCCAGAGCCCAGCCAGAGGGCAGTGGACTGAGACAGAGGAGCGAGACAGAGCGTAGGAGGAGGTGCCTGGCGCTGCGGTGGCCAACAGTCTGGTGTTCTCGTGGTGAGAGTGTTTGATGACCCACCCAGACATTCTCTATCACCACCACTGCCGCCCCAGCTGTTCCTGCTACTGCCGCACACCTTACTCACGGCTTGGCCAACACTCGCATCTCGGCTGAACACTCTTTTCTCCACCGGCATCATCCAGCTCCTCGGTGACGAACAACAACTCGGAAGCCCTCGTGGCTGTCCCGCCTCACCACCACCATCCTGACGACAGGAAATCACCATGGGGGTGCACAGGACGCCAGAGGTGCCAGGCGGAGGCTTAGGGACACTGGAGGAGGAGGAAGAAGAAGACGGGTTACGTATTGATGGCCTGCAACACTACCCGCATCGCCACCATTCCGCCACCAGCAGCACCAACAGTGATGTCCTCAATAACAACCAGCTGGATGGCGACAAAGGTAAACACATAGGTTTCCTGTGGGTCATGTTTCTTTGGTGTTCAGTTACTGCTGTTGTTGCAGCGTCGTTGTGCAGGTGCTTGCCTCCTCATCTCACGGCCATTATGATTCACCACTAATGAGCCGACTCAGTCGACGGAGCTGTGTGCGGCTACGCCATGACGTCTCACCAACAGCAGCAACTTCTTTCGTAGGATCAGGAACCGTCAGAGGAATGAATTGTGTCCAGAGAATAAACTTGTACTGATGCATTGTCTACCTCTTTAATACTTCTGTTCTCTTTACTGTTACCCTACACATCTACTATATACATTTCATGATGATTTTCATCACTCGACCGATGTGCAGACGCAGCACAGGTGGACCAAGACCTCTGGCATGCGAACAGGCACACGGAGCGCCGTCACTCGCTCCCACCTGGTCCCCCTTCCCCAGAGTGAGCGGTTGGCCTGCTGTTGTCTGTGCACTTCCTCAGTGTGCGACACCAACTGCCAACCCCACAATTGTATTCCACAGTTGTTTACCATCTTTGCCGGCCGGGCCAGGCAGGGGTGTCCAGATGTCGCTGTCGAGACTTTACATTCCGGTGCTCATGAACCTGTTGTTGTTGTTGTTGATATGCGTGGTGTAGCCTTGGCTTCCAGACACATCTCCCTTCCCTTGTCTTGACGTGGGTGGCTTTCCCTTCACGTGCGTGGGGAGGGGGGGGGGATGAGGGCGGACATGGTGAGCACCTCGCATCTCGTATCGGTGAAGAGAGAGAGAGAGAGAGAGAGAGAGAGAGAGAGAGAGAGAGAGAGAGAGAGAGAGCGAACGCGAAGAGAGAGGGAGAGGAGACCATATATGTGTGGTGCTGCAGTCGTTAGTTAGTCAGGAAGTTGTGCTAGCAGCCCTGAGTTTGGAAGTCGCATCATAGGGCAAGTGAAGACGCGAGGAATGATAACTGGAGACGCGATGGTCCATAACAAGGTGATCTGTACACATCACTGAAATGTAATGGTATACACTGGAGAGGATAACGATGCAGATGGTACACACGGAGGGAAGACCTCGATCTGGTACAGTACTGTAGCGGAGGAGAGAGTGAGGGGGGGAGGGAAGGGGGTGGGGGGGGCGCAGGGTGGGGGGTTGCGGCGCGCAAATAGAGAAAGAACGTTTTACTGAAGTCAGGCAGCCATTGTGTTGAAAACACATGGTTGATGAATGAAATAATTGGGGGGGGGGTCATTATAGTAACTAGTTAATTAATCACAAGAGAGCTTAAGCTCAAGGTTGAGCTGGATAAGCACTGGAGTGACGTTTATCTACATAATACAACAAGTTTTACAGAACAAAAGTTTATGGTTTATACATTTAGTGGTGAATCGCTGAACACTGCGTGATGTAGAGTTAATACTGCTTGAATTGCAGTAGTACTGTGTTGACATACATTATGTATTCAGTGGCAAACATTAACTGATGTAATGGTACATCTTGGGTGAACAGCAGCAATACTGTTTAGACATGTATTTGATGGTGAATTCTAAGTGACGAATATTTTCACGTTGGTTGTGTTACAGTAATACTGTAGTTAACAATCCACATAACTACGGCAAAAGTAAGCCATATGCCTGCTTAGCCGTGCACTAGTTCATGAATTTTATAACATTCACAGTAGTAGGTGTAGGACAGTTCTTGTAGCTGTACGAGCACTGGGTGGTACAAGGTGATTGTGGTGACGGACGTTGGCCAAGGTAATCGCGCTTATGACCCTCGAGGAAATTGTTATTGAGTCGCTGTGGTCAGCTAGGTCACAACTTCAACGGGTCGGAGCGCTGAAGAATATGTCAGTGTCATTTTGGTTACAGTGAGGCGACAGCGACTCGCCAAGTTTGTGATTCACTGGTAAAGGTATCTAATATGTACATCTCTGTATTAATCAAATACTCTTGTGTGAATATGGGAGGTCCAGTAAGGCGTAATCCAAGTATCATGCCGGGAGTTCAGGTCGACATGTTGACCACAGTGTACGCGACCTAAGAGCGCCACTGACACGTCCTACACCATCGAGGGTTGGACCATGTGTGTGTGTGTGTGTGTGTGTGTGTGTTTTACAGACAGTTGCGCTTGAGGGAAAAACTGCGGCTCTAGCTTGTCACGTGGTTTTAATCCTTGAGCACAACGGTACGATCCTTCAATATATCGCTACGACCCCTGGGTGGTATGATCACACCACGTGCCCTCCGAAACTAAAGCACGATGGTACGACCCTTGAGAGAGACGTTACGACCCTTGAGTATGTTGATGGCCTGGCCTTTGACCTGACACTCAATAGTACGCTCTCAAAGGCCCTAAAGGTCGTACTGTAGGCGTCCCCCACCTCAGAGGGTCGTACCATGAAGGTGCGGGTTAACGTTCAAGGTGGGGTGGACGACACATGTGTCCTCATCTGACCCAACTGTTATCAGCCCTCATGTTTTTTTCTTGTTTTTTTTTTTCTCTTTCTCTTCTAGCTCTTTGTTTCGTCACACCCCTGCCTTATGTCTGTCTCTCTTTACCAAGCAGTACATTGCATAATTACATTTCCATCACAGGTTAACCACAGAGTCTTCTACAGAAACAGATGATCTGTAACGTGAGCACTTTTCGTGAGGTAAGTACACACGTAGAGCCTTGGCAGTCATATATGTACACACACATGTCAGCTCCCTTTCCCTGCTGCTGCTGCTGCTGCTAGCAACCCAAGGCACACATACCTTCCTCTAAACCAAGACGTTTCTCTCTCGAAAAGTAATTGAAGTCTTCATTCCTGTTCACTGTGTGAAGTGGTGAGTTAGCTGTCGTTGTTGTTGTTGTTGTTGTTGTTGTTGTTGTTGTTGTTGTTGTTGTTCAGTGTGTGTGTGTGTGTGTGTGTGTGTGTGTGTGTGTGTGTGTGTGTGTGTGGGGTGGGTGGGTGGATGGGGAAGGTTGTAAGGTCGTAGACCCTCCCGAGGAAGGCTGTGGCTGTGGCTGGCAGGTGTTGGAGACCCGTTACCCAGTACCGACCGAGAACCAGGTGACGGACGCTCCACCTCCTCCTCCTCCTCCTCCTCCTCCTACCGCCCGCCTCCTCCGTCCACAGGTTCTTCCTTTATCTTTCCTATGACCTGACGTGTGGCCGCGGACTCCCCCGCCCCCTGTCCTGTACTTTTACCTCTCTCTCTCTCTCTCTCTCTCTCTCTCTCTCTCTCTCTCTCTCTCTCTCTCTCTCTCTCTCTCTCTCTCTCTCTCTCCTCGTTATTCCATCATGCGAAATCTCGTCGTCGTCTCTCCCCAACGCATAATGTTATACTCTAGATATTCACAACTGTTCAGGATCCGCATTAAGAAACCAGACCTCTCACCGTGATCCCTGGTAGGTACAGGAGCACCAAGCACCACGGGCGCTCCCCCTCACAGTAACAAAGAGAACAGTAACACTAATGGTTACACAAGACATCACCAGGGTTATCAGGTCGGGTGCTTAACACACACACACACACACACACACCGTAACCTGTCTATCTGTGAGGTGTCCGGCCGCCGCAGCAGGGGGAATATCGCTAACCAGGCCAGTAGCTGTGGCCACCCAACACATGCCCAGTACATGTTGACATGGCAGGGTATGATGAAGTCACCCATCCTGCCCACGCCCACCCTGGGCGGTGTAGGTAGTGGCCCTGGGTGTGAGAGCGAGGTGAGGGGAGGGGGTGCTGGTAACTGTATCGCTCTCTGGTACACATGACAAAAAACGTATTAAAGCAAAGTCCTAAATTCGTGGACAGCACGTAAGCCTGCACATGCGCCTACGCATGACCATACACATGCGTGCACTCAAGGAGATACCCACAAGAGAACACACACACACACACACACACACACACACACACACACACACACACACACACACTACTATATATTGTAACTATTAATCTCTGACTGTTCAGTGAAGTTCATAATGTATAAACCATACTTTTACTCTGTAAACATCCATGTGTATCTATCTGTTACTCTGTCTATCTAGTTGTCCCTCATCCATGGCCTTATCTAATGTGTGGAAATATCTAACTAGTAACTATCTTGTCCTCACAGGTCTGTAATATCTGTAATACCTAAACTTTGTTCTTTCAGCCAAATGGCTGCCCAAACCCAACAAACCGTTATCTGTTTTACTTATCTAACACACACACACACACACACACACACACACACACACACACACACACACACACACACACACACACTACCAAACGACAGTTCCTTTAAATCAAACGTAGCGTCTGTAGTTTTGAACTCAATATTTGTACCCATACCAGCTCTCAACATACCCACAACTCAACAATGTTGGCAGAGGGAGGGAGTCGGGCACTGAGTGGCGGTGAGAGGAGGGAGGGAGGGAGAGGGCCGGGTTAAGATGACAGACCTGGCTACACTGGGGAATACTTATAAACAAATCTGACAAGTTGTTGCTTCAGCACTGGGCTGATACGTGCGCGAGGGAGACCGGCGGATGGATGAGGGTAGATGGGTTGGTGAGCGGGAATAGGGTGGGTGACTAGGCTTCAGGTGGATGAGTACTGGGTGAGTTGTTGAGGGGCTCAGAGTGGATGGCGGTTTAGGGTGTACGAGTTAGTGGTCATGGGGTGGGTGGCTATTTAGGGTGCACGATAAGTGGGTTGAAGATGGAGGTACTTGGTGAGACGAGGGGTGTCGGCGGTACTGTGGCTTTTCACGGTTGAATCACATCTCCACAACACAACGCTACTCCCTGACTCTCCGTCACACCATGATCACATTATTTAACTCTTACAAGACATATTGTTCAGTGTGACACGTCCGTCCTAGTCACGTGGAGTGCTCGTGTTGCTCCCGGCCTCTTATTATGGTCGACCAGTACTGTTCACTGTCCTTCACTAACTCGTGCTTTACTACGTCTTGTATTCCACATTCCTTCGATTTCTTCATCACGTGTTGCTCACAGCTCCAGTCGCTCCTCTTACAGTAGCTAGGACTGTCCACTCAGTTGACCAGGTGTATCATCCGTCCCTTCAGGCTTTCATTTCTGTGTCTTGTCTTCTGTCAGTCACTGGCCGAGCTTCCTGCCATGCCGCACCTCCTTGTTCTTGACCCCAGCTGCTGTTCTTGAACCTCTCGAGCCAGCCTTATTCTCGCTGGTGAGTTCCAAACATAGCCAGCTATATATAGACACCTAAACCGACACGGTGTGTACTTTAGCGGCACCATTAACAAGCTGTACGTCATCTAATGTGTGTGTGTGTGTGTGTGTGTGTGTGTGTGTGTGTGTGTGTGTGTGTGTGTGTGTGTGTGTTATGGAGAACAAGTTTTACACTCGTGTTGCCCCGCCTCTTAAACCGGTGTATGTGTCATGTCTTTTCTCATATATACACACATACAACCCAGTCTAAGCCAGGTACCCATTTATCGACTAGCCCTGAAGAGAGGATGAACAGCTGGGTTGGATGTGTGCTGACTGTCGCGCCCGGGATTCGAACCCAAACGGGCCCGTGCGTGAATCATAAGCAGTTATGCTAACCATGTGTGTCCTGTTTTTATATCTGTATGCACCTGTTTTTGTATATGGACCAATGTTTACATCTGTATCTATGTTTTTATAATACACACACACACACACACACACACACACACACACATATATATATATATATATATATATATATATATATATATATATATATATATATATATATATATATATATATATACCCCTAGGGATAAGGGAGAAAGAAAACTGCCCACATATTCCCTTCGTGTCGTGTTAGGCTTCTGAGAGGGGTAGGAGCGCGGAACTAGAAATCCTTCCCCTCTGTATTACTTTCCAAAGGAAGGAAAAGAGTAAGGAGCCAAATGAGGACTGTCCCTCTAAGGCTCAGTCATCTGTTCTTGACGCAACCTCGCCAGTGCATAAAATGGCGAGAATGATATATATATAGATGTGTGTGTGTGTGTGTGTGTGTGTGTGTGTGTGTGTGTGTGTGTGTGTGTGTGTGTGTGTGTGAACGTCCGTGTACGTGTGTTTCAGCATGTATACGTATGCGAGCGCCCTTGCTGCACAGACCAGGTTATCAGTGTACTCCGCACTATCCAAAGGTGGTGGGTGGGCAGGCAGTGGAGTCATTTACTCGGGCAGAGTAGAGTCTGGATCGTTGACAAACGTTCAATGTGGCCGCAAGGAGGCATACGTTACGAGTCTGGCGGCTTTATCAATAACGGTTCTCTCTCACTGGATATCACAAACGTTGTCTGCAGAACGTATTTCCCGTCGGTTAATACGTTACCTGAGTTCTCGCTCTTTCTCTTTTTCCTGTTGTGGTAATTATGATGTTATCACAGAGAAACACTGTGAAGATCTAGTTCACTCTCCTCTCGGGCGTATGTTTGTTTCTTAACCCCTTATCTTCTTTTTTTTCCCGGGTGAATTCTGTCCTCGCAATGTTATCATGATCACATTTTTGATCACATGCAGGTTACATGATATTCCAATACTCGGGCTTACGATGTCACTGTATCATCTCTTTACGGAAAAAGTTATGCTGTTGTTATCGTTTGCGTTGGGTGGCGAGTTCTTGGTATAAGGCCTGGGAGCGTGTGTGTGTGTGTGTGTGTGTGTACGTATGCCTGTGTTGCGAATGGGAAATACCACCAGGTTGCATCACGGGGAAGTTTGGCAAGGGTGAACGTCTATACAAGAGATTCGTTCATGTCTGCATTTGTAGTTATAAAGAAACTCACGCCATGGTGGATATGACGAGAGACTCGCCAGTAAAATGGTTTGATAGGGTTCCCGCTTTACCCCTCACGCATCACATCTTGATTTAGCTGTTCTATATATCAAATGGGCAGAATTAAATAGGAATCAACACTGCAGCACCGTGGAAACAGTGGCAAGGATAACAAAAGGTAAGAGGGAGGATCGTACACATTAATATAAAAAAAAAAAAAATGCAGGAGCGCAACGAACGTTGAGAACATCTCTGGCTCACCGTGAGCCGTCTACCTCCCCGGCAAGTCCTCGCTCGCATTATTTCCGTAATACAATAACGTGGCCGTCCGTGCCCGGTGAGTGACCACAACATGCTAACAAAGCACTAGACAACGGTAAAGGATTAAGGGTGAGGGGACGTGGCGTGATGGTGGATAGAGGTCACAGTAGCGAGGTTGTGGCTCAGCCTTCAGCCTAGCCGTGACCGCCTCCACCACCAGGAAATGTCTTTACCTTGTCCACCAGCAGCCAGTCTCGCGCGGGGGCCGCGACACCCACACCTCCTCATACACTTATCATTACCGAGATTTTTCAATGTCATGATGGCGGATTAGACGAGTGAGGGTATACAAGTCATTTACCGAGACTACTTTTACCATGAAAGGATATTAGTAATTTGTTCGGTAAAGCTGACCAAGTTGGTAACTAGTACCGGCATTTACATAACGACCGTTACATTAAGAAACGTCTGAGTGTAAAACGAAGCTAAGAGTGTGTTGTGGTTGTTGTAGAGTGTGAACACAAAGCAGTAAGGGATGTGTTTAAAGTGGGTGGGTGGTGAGGGGTGCTGTTCGGAGGGGGTGAGGTGCGACGGCGGTGAGAGGGGAGTAGTGACGGTGACTGAGGTGTTGCGGGGGAGGAAATCAGTGGTGTAAGTAGCTGAAGTGCTGGGGACGGGGGAAGTGATTGATGATGGTGGCTGGTGTGAGGGGGTAGAGTATCACGTGATGGTGGCTGGGGTGCTGTGAGGGGTGAAAGTGATTAGTGACGACGACTGGGGTGCTTTGTAAGAGGGAGGGTAGTGATGATGGCTGGGATGCTGCGAAGGAGGAAGTGATTAGTGATCAAGACAAGAGTGCTGTGGCTGGGGGAGAGTGGTGATGGTAACCTGGGTGCTGTGAAGGTGGAAGTGAGTGCTGACAGAGGCTGGGATGCTCTAGGGGAAGCAATGAGTGGTGTCGGTGCTAAGAATGGGTGAGGAGTGGTGATGGTAAATGGGGTGCTGTAATGAGGCAAGTGATTGGTGACCTTGGCTGGGGTGCTGTAGGTGGGGTGGGAGTGATGATGGTGACTGGGGTGTTGTGGTGCAAGTGAATGATAGCGGTGTCTTTCTTATGGAGGAGTTGAGTAGTGACGGTTGCTGGGGTAATAACTGTGGGTGGGGTACTGCGGGGGATATGTTTGGTAATGGAAGCTGGGGTGCTGTAGGGGAGTGAGGGATGACGAAGGTCGGGTGCTGTTAGGGGGAAAGTGGGTGGTGACGGTGGCCGGGGTTTTCTGGGTGGAGAGAACTGAGTGGTGACGGTGGCCGGGGTTCTCTGGGTGGGAGGAACTGAGTGGTGACGGTAACGGGTGCTGTGACGGGGGAGGAGGAGGGGGGAGAAAGTTGTGACGGTGGCTGCTGACTCAACCTGTTCGCCTTGCAGGTGACACATTACTCATTTGGAGGATCCTGCCGCCGTCCCCGCCGCGTGGGATACATCATAACATACACCCCTGCGGCTGGGATGGGCGGCGGGCACGAGGCATGTGCCTGTCAAGGTCACAGACTGCTGGGGAAGGTAGAGTGATAGTGAGTGGAGAAGGAAACAGAATAATGAGATGGTACGTGGATATGATGATGGACACTTAGTCAAGAAGGCAGATGGATCTGTTAGGTCAGCTGGGGCAAGCACAGACAGGAACGATGGGGTTGCTGTTGGCGTGAATCTGACGAGAAAGATGGCAGGAACTTGGCATGGCAGTGTAGTGGAGGCCATCTGGCGAAGTGACAACCAAGGGAACTTTGCTGAGATGGATGACGTGAGCTGATGGTGTGACAGTTGACGGGGCGATGCTGGGCCACTTGGCGGGGAGATGATGATGAGGAAGGTGATGGGCTAATGATACAGCCTCTGAGCAAGTGGTGCACTTGGCGTGGGTTGTAATAGGGTGTGGTACTGGTAAGGGGCAGATGGTGGTGTGGGAACAGCAAGTGATGGGGCAATAATGACGAGGCAGTTAGCGGGATTGAGGTGGTGCTGGTGGGTAACTGGTGGTGACGAGATGGTTGGATAAGTGTGCTGGTTGCTTGTGGGGAAGTTGACATGGTGATATTTTTCTTACAGTCGACGGGGTGATGATGCAGTAGACGGGGTGGTGATGGTGGTGGTAGAGACAACTAGTTGGGTTGTGGTGGTGGTGCAGGTGGTGGAATGGTGATAGTGGTGGTAGGAAGGAAGAAAAGAGAGGAAGGGAGGTTGGTGGGAAGCTAGGGAGAGTGCTCAAGATGGGGTAAGTAGGTAGGTAGGTAGGCAGGAAGACGGGTGGTAACGGCGTTATGAGTAATGCGCCAATCAATGAGTCACTTTCATTCTGAGGTTGCGATCCCACAGACACTGTTGCCAGCACAACCTACAGGATGGGGGATGGTGGAGATTACCTGGGAGTAATGGTGACACTGTGAGTGAGAATGGTGAAAGGAAGATGATGATGATAGTGCAGAATGAGAGATAATGAGTGAAGGGTGGCTAATAAAGGTAACAAATAATGAGAAAGTATGTGGAGGGTAATAGTTAGTGTAGTTGTTAAAGTTTAAGATTAAACTGGTGATAAAAGGTATGGAATATGTAATGGAAGATGACACCCAAGACGGTATGTGGTATCGAGATGACACTGAGTTTGGACTGATTTCCAGTTATACACACACAAAAAAAACTATAGAAACGTATACACATTTGTGTAACGCCACTGTGTATATGGAAAAGCAATAACATCATTCAATAGGGAGTTCAAGATGATCTTGTGATACCAAACTGTCTTCAGTAAATGCATAATTTGTCTACGTATGTAACGCTACATTTGGTGTAAACAAAGATTTCATAAGGTACAAAATTACCTTTTTACATGTGTCCTGATTAGAGAGAGAGAGAGAGAGAGAGAGAGAGAGAGAGAGAGAGAGAGAGAGAGAGAGAGAGAGAGAGAGAGAAGAATCGCCCTGGACGAAGCCTGTTATTCCATAATGGCAACTAAGAGAGACATTAAGTGAGAGTCTGTTTAAGGCCAGCGAATTAGTTCAATTAATCCGTGGGTAAGAAACAAGGTTAAGACAGTCGACCAAGCAGACTCCGTTTTCTATTAGGAGGGGCAAAATCTCTCACGCTCTGCCTGCCTACCTCCCTCCCTGTACTGTAGCTTCCAGGAAGGTGACGGCTGCCCGTGAGGCCACCGCTTGCAGAGTCCCGGAAAATGTGTGACGCATTACTTAGTCATCCAGGACAAAGACAACGCTTCGGAGGGGTTGATGCAGACTAAGGGATTTTCTTCCAACCTGGAATTTATTTATTCATAATTACCCCTGAACTTATTGGGTCCTGGTGATACCTCACGACACGGGTTTCTAGGTATGTCCTGCAGCTTCATAGCTCCGCTACTGTCAGCAGCTGGGTCAAGTTGGACTCATTTGAAGCGAACGGTTCTACGACGAGACTATGCTTGTCTCGTCGGCTGACGATAGTTCCGTTTCTACAAACGGTCGTGTCTAGCACATTTCCTACTAAGTTTAGGCATTTAGCCATTCTGTTTAGCTATTATTCGAAAGTGTACAAATTAGCGAAGTTCACTGCATACGTATACATTCATCCCACGACTTTACTAATCTGCTAAACATCCACAAACAGAATTATTCCTCATCCATCAACCTTGCAAAATGTTCGATTGAAGTCGATCCAATTTTATGTCAATTCCGTACAATAAACATAACCTAGCACACATGTGGTGCTTCACAATGTATGATGAACCTGCTGCTCTGCCCGTGTACTGTTTAACAGACTAGCTATTACAACAGACATAGATGATCTCGAAATATCGTTATCACTTTCTCTGTCAGTACACCAAGGGAACAACTGTGCACTCCTGGGGGCCCCATCACTTGAACTTTACCCACGATGACTTTGTAGTACTAGGCTTGGATAGCGATCAGCACTCACAACAGGAAGATTGTACAGACTAGGCTGGGGGTAGCGAGTAGCGCTCACAACAGGAAGATTGTACAGACTAGGCTGGGGGTAGCGAGTAGCGCTCACAACAGGAAGATTGTACAGACTAGGCTGGGGGTAGCGAGTGGCGCTCACAACAGGAAGATTGTGCAGACTAGGCTGGGGGTAGCGAGTAGCGCTCACAACAGGAAGATTGTACAGACTAGGCTGGGGGTAGCGAGTAGCGCTCACAACAGGAAGATTGTACAGACTAGGTTGGGGGTAGCGAGTAGCGCTCACAACAGGAAGATTGTACAGACTAGGCTGGGGGTAGCGAGTAGCGCTCACAACAGGAAGATTGTACAGACTAGGCTGGGGGTAGCGAGTAGCGCTCACAACAGGAAGATTGTACAGACTAGGCTGGGGGTAGGGAGTAGCGCTCACAACAGGAAGATTGTACAGACTAGGCTGGGGGTAGCGAGCAGCGCTCACAACAGGAAGATTGTACAGACTAGGCTGGGGGTAGCGAGTAGCGCTCACAACAGGAAGATTGTGCGTTTATGAAGAAAAAAAAAGTGTGAGATACACTTTGCCGAGTGTTATATAGATGGAGAGAGTGCGTTTGTGGTCTGAATGTCAGTAACCTAGCTTTATGTATGGCAGAAATAAAGGACAGCAACCCAGCTATGGAAGGGAGCTTGACAGCCGCTCATATGTAATTACTTATTTCTACTGTACGAGGAGGAAGTTTTACACACTTGGAGCCACATTTCTTTAAACTTTTTATATTATCCTTTAACTTCTTTGTGCCGGCGACATTCACAGATTCATCACTCACAATATTCCATTCATCCACTGCTCTTATACTCAAAGGAAACTTCTTTTCGTCTCTTCCAACAAACTTCTCGCATAATTTCATGTCATGGCCTCTATCGCTCTATATTTGCATCTTTCGAGAAATGTTCACTATGGACGTACAGAAACTGGTTTAAAAACTTAGGAGCTGTGATCAAGTCACTTCTTAATTTTCTCTCCTCCTTTATGGCCACAAACCTCTTACCGTAACTCAACTCTTTTACTTCTAAGCACCATCTATTTTGCCTTGCTCTAAACCTTCCCAGTGTCTTTTTTTACCCAGTTACTAAACTTCAGAAGCAAGATTGTAAATCTGGCCTGATAAAGGAAGTGAAGAGTTTTCTGAATATTTCCTCATCTGCTCGCCAGCAGACGGTTAACTCCTCTACTGCGCTCTCCGAGGGTGGGACTAGACTACACGTTAGGGTCAAGACCCTCTCACCCACAGATTCATGCAGCTTATTTCCTGCTGGGTAGCTTTCGTATCATGGCCTTCTTTCCCTGTATACTATCCTCATTACTGTGTGTGTGTGTGTGTGTGTGACACTATTTGTGTTGAAAGTATTACACTTCATAGTACTGCCCATCTTTTACCCTTTTATATATTACCATGTTTTCCTCCTATGTACACACACACACACACACACACACACACACACACACACACACACACACACACACACACACACGCTAGTCTAAGCCACGTACCCATATATGGACCAAGGATGAAGATTGGGTTGTGGGCCTACTGCTCCGCTCAGGATTCGATCCCATGCGGGGCCATGCTGGCTCATGGTCAGTAACGCTAACCACTGTGTGTGTGTGTGTGTGTGTGTGTGTGTGTGTGTGTCAAGGTCACAGTGGATCCAAGTAAAGGAGTCAGTCATTCGGTCGTTTAAATATTACCAAATGTTAAGGCATTAGTGATGCCACTGTGGTGACTAGTTTTGCACTGTGGTAACGCTGGAGGGAGCGGTAATTCGAAACACTGCTTCATACCACGTTGTCGGTCATGCCCCAGGCAGATTGTGCTGGTGGGTAAGAAGAATGTGTCTGGCGTCGGCTCCAAGAGTCTCATTGTGGCGCGTGTGTCGTGATCAAGCAAAACCATCTCTATCCTCAGACTCTGTACAAACCATTTCTGGCATTCTTCCTCATGGTAAGACGACACCAGGAAAACTGATATGTCCTTTGCGTAATATGTGTCTATTAATTGAGTGCCACAAATGATATCTTCTATAGATAACAAACAAAATGTCACAATCCTAGCATTACACAGATTATTTTTCTTTTAACTCACGCGTTTTTTAAACACAACACAGCAGTAACTAACATATTTGTGTGGAATTTGCGGATTTGTTACTTAGATACATAAAACAATAAAGATAAGAACAACTTGAAACCATTACACAAGAGGGTTTGCTTCATTAACAGTATTGTCTGATGAAGATGTCTGGACGAGGGCCAGTTAAGGGTTTGGCAACATCAAGAGAAACGACAGAACCCCTCGAGGCAACACTCCCCCACTACGTCGTTCCAACCAACGTCAAGGAACGTGTCTATATTGTGGGGAAGGGTACGTTTCAAGGCGATAAGCTGGTAGCTTATGAAATCTGGACGCGAATCCTGTGCACTGAGTGTGCAGACTACTAGTAAGCAACAAAATACGAAGAGTAAAGTAAAATTCTATATATACGTATGTATACTAAATATTATTATAAATAGGAAAGAGTGTGCTGGGCGAGTGTCGCCTCTCTCGCCAGTCACTGACACAAGCGCTGTTGCCACATAGACGACTCGAGGTTGGAATTGTTCTCCGCTGATGATATTACACTCAAGGCAAGTGTCAGGCAAAGGTGCATGTGGATAAGAGAAATAGGACGTGCAGTGTAAGAGATATGAGAACTGGAGGTCACGTGTTTAAGTAAAATATGCGCAAAAGAATCTCATCGATTTTGGAGACTGTAAAGATCGAAACTAATGGCCAAACACAAAAAAAAATTTGCAACCAAAATTAAGACTGATGGTGGTGTGTTATCATTGTCGTTGCTATGGAAACAAACGTTACTGGTCAATAAGGGTATCTCTCTGCCTTGGCTCTTGAGTGTAAGAATTTATGCTCGCTGTGTGTGTTTTGTTAGTGTGAGTGTGATTCTTCATTCACACTTGAGACCGAGTCTTATGGATTAGACAGTCTCTTCTTCTTCTTCACTATTCTGACTTTCCAATCCGACACTCAAACACGTTCATCATGGACATGGGCACGTGTGTTTTTTTTCTTTTATGCTATTTTTTTCACATGTGGGACGTGGGTTAACCTTTACCAAGTAACAGATTATGCAAATGCCACAGTCAGTTCTTGTGCTGTCCTCCCATGCCCAGTTTCCCTTCGGATAAAACACATTTTTTCAGATGAGTACAACTGGTAACCAAGGGAGGGGGAGGGGGGGGGGCACCTTAAGACGATGTAAATTTCTCAAGAATAAGAATATTAAAAACGAGTTAAATTACGAAGATTAGTACCTCCCAAATCCTCTCGGATAGCAAAATTAAGCTACGCATCTTGAAGTGATATGAATGTGAAATACTTCCAAGCTTCATACTGCTGGGGAAGGTTGGTTATGCTGGTTTGATTGTAAATTGGCAGTGTATTGATATGTAGACAAAATACTTAGAGATATGTAACAAAATACTTAGAGATCAAACCTATTTTTGTCTATATAACAAAGATTTTTTGGGGGACAGTTAGTGAAGCCGAAGTGGTATGGATGACACTATGTGAATGGTGGAGTCGAACTGGCTGAAAGTGTACGTGATTTGATGGTTAGTGACCACCATATGAATGACGTTACTCTGGCAAAACGTACACAGTAGTTGAAACTATATATATATATATATATATATATATATATATATATATATATATATATATATATATATATATATATATATTGGAAAGGATCACAATTTTGCGCGTGATCAAGATATTCCTAGAGTCCACGAGTTTCATTTTCCCGTGGACTCATAGGTATATATATATATATATATATATATATATATATATATATATATATATATATATATATATATATATATATATATATAATTTGGTAGATATCGCACTCCGCCTGTTTGAGGTTAATCTGCGAGTGACAAGTCACCTTTGTCGAGCATGTACCATCATCATTTGACGATACAGTAGAGTCCGAGAACGCGTCCTTACTACAGTGCAACGCAGCCTTGTGAGCTGCCGAAGCTCCTAGGATAAAGGTCCTGGCGTAAAGCTAGGAACCTTTCAGAAAGGGGTCCTGAGAAGTAATTATGAATGATCTTTTCCAAATCTATTTGCAGTTTCTTGCCTAAACGAAGTAGCGTCAGAAACAGACGACCGAGCCTTAGAGGATATTCTCTCTCTCTCTCTCTCTCTCTCTCTCTCTCTCTCTCTCTCTCTCTCTCACACACACACACACACACACACACACACAATATATATATATATATATATATATATATATATATATATATATATATATATATATATATATATATATATACGAGACTTGTTCGCTGTTTCTCGCGTAGCAAGGCATCGCCAAAAACAAACGAAGAACGGCCTCATTTTCTCATAGCCATTCTTTAGTTGTCATGTATCCAAATCCAAGCCCTACAGACCTTTCACTGGTTTCCCTTGAGAGCTTCACGTAGCCTAGTTCAGCCTAAAGACAGCACTTCGTCTCTTGTATACATCATCATTCCAATTCACTCTCTCTCTCGTGCATGCCATGCATCCTCCTGAATGTTCAATTCATGACCGTCAAAACATTTTTCACCTCCATCCTTCCAACTACAAACTGGTTTCCCCTTTCTCCTTGTCCCCTCCACTTCTGATAAATATACCTACTTAGTCAGCTTCTCAATAATTCTCTCCATATATCTAAACCATTTCAGCACACCCTTTCCAGTTCTCTCATCCATACTCTTCTTACTACGACACCTCTTAACCCATGATTTCTAACATGACCAACCTTGCTTACACCACATATTACCTCCAAGCACTGACATTGGACCCAGGCCTCGAATCCATAAAACCGGCCCCCTCACCCACCATAAGACTAACCTTAGCTTCCATGGATCCATCAGCTGCTTTACCCATTCCCAGGTATCTGGAAAATTTCACTTCCTCCAGCTTTCCTCCATTTAAACTAGCATTCCAACCAACCTATCTTTCCCCCTTCCTTGACTTCAAAACTTTAACTCTCTCCTTTCGCACACCCTCCCAAATTTATACATCAGCTTCTGCAGTTTCTCGCTCGATCTGCCACCACAGCCATGTCATCAACAGACAACTGACTCACCTCCCAGGCTCCCCCATCCCCAACAGACTGCAAACCCGCCCTCCTTTCCATAAACTTGTCCCTTCCATTATGACATCTTACACCACGGCCAAAGACCCTTCCTTACCCAGAACCAAACACTCTCAATTTCCTTCTCGCTTACACTCCTCCCAACTCAGTCACCAACTTCTGTAGCTTCTTACTCGAATCTGCCACCAGTGGTGTGTCATCAGCAAACAACTACTGACTCGCTTCCCAGATCCCCCTAATCCCCTGCAGACTGTGTATACTCGCCCCTCTTTCCAAGACTGTTGTTTTTACTTCCCTCACCACCCGATCCATAAACAAATTAAACGGCCATGGTGACATCACACATCCCTGCTGCAAACCAACCTTCCCTTGGAACCATTCACTTTCCTCCATTCTTACTCATACACTCGTCTTACACCCTTATACTCGTCACTACTTCTAGCATCTTTCCTTCCATATGCTTTCTTCAGATCCATAAATGCCACACACAAATCCTTTTTCTCTAAATATTTCTCACACATTCTTTAGAGCAAACACTTGATCCTCTATCACTTCTGAAACCACAATGTACCTCCCCAGTACGATGCTCTCCATACAACTTACCAGGGACACTCAACAAACTTATAGCTCTACAGTCTGAACACACATTTGTCCCTCTTGCCTTTACACGATGGCACTGCACATGCATTTCGCCAATCCTCAAGCACCTCACCATGATCCATACATACACTGAAAAGCCTAACTAACCAATCAACAACATAGTCACCCGCTTTTTTAAGAAAATCAACCATAGCACCAGCCACGCCAGCCGCCTTGCCAAATTTCATCTTACGAGTGACATACAGTAGCAGGGAAATGTAGATTTCTTCGAGGTACAAAATTCTTTGACAATATTGTACTCCCAGTGATACAGCCTCGCCGGAGGTGCCTTTTCACTCGCGTTGTAACCTCGAGCAGAGTTAGGCAAAACACACACACACACACACACACACACACACACACACACACACACACACACACACATTATATATATATATATATATATATATATATATATATATATATATATATATATATATATATATATTTTTTTTTTTTTTTTTTTTTTTTTTTTTTTTATATTTTGTCGCTGTCTCCCGCGTTTGCGAGGTAGCGCAAGGAAACAGACGAAAGAAATGGCCCAACCCCCCCCCCCCCCCCCATACACATGTACATACACACGTCCACACACGCAAATATACATACCTACACAGCTTTCCATGTAAACGTTTACCCCAGACGCTTCACATGCCTTGCTTCAATCCACTGACAGCACGTCAACCCCTGTATACCACATGACTCCAATTCACTCTATTTCTTGCCCTCCTTTCACCCTCCTGCATGTTCAGGCCCCGATCACACAAAATCTTTTTCACTCCATCTTTCCACCTCCAATTTGGTCTCCCTCTTCTCCTCGTTCCCACCACCTCCGACACATATATCCTCTTGGTCAATCTCTCCTCACTCATTCTCTCCATGTGCCCAAACCATTTCAAAACACCCTCTTCTGCTCTCTCAACCACGCTCTTTTTATTTCCACACATCTCTCTTACCCTTACGTTACTTACTCGATCAAACCACCTCACACCACACATTGTCCTCAAACATCTCATTTCCAGCACATCCATCCTCCTGCGCACATCTCTATCCATAGCCCACGCCTCGCAACCATACAACATTGTTGGAACCACTATTCCCTCAAACATACCCATTTTTGCTTTCCGAGATAGTGTTCTCGACTTCCACACATTTTTCAAGGCTCCCAAAATTTTCGCCCCCTCCCCCACCCTATGATCCACTTCCGCTTCCATGGTTCCATCCGCTGACAGATCCACTCCCAGATATCTAAAACACTTCACTTCCTCCAGTTTTTCTCCATTCAAACTCACCTCCCAATTGACTTGACCCTCACCCCTACTGTACCTAATAACCTTGCTCTTATTCACATTTACTCTCAACTTTCTTCTTCCACACACTTTACCAAACTCAGTCACCAGCTTCTGCAGTTTCTCACATGAATCAGCCACCAGCGCTGTATCATCAGCGAACAACAACTGACTCACTTCCCAAGCTCTCTCATCCCCAACAGACTTCATACTTGCCCCTCTTTCCAGGACTCTTGCATTTACCTCCCTTACAACCCCATCCATAAACAAATTAAACAACCATGGAGACATCACACACCCCTGCCGCAAACCTACATTAACTGAGAACCAATCACTCTCCTCTCTTCCTACACGTACACATGCCTTACATCCTCGATAAAAACTTTTCACTGCTTCTAACAACTTGCCTCCCACACCATATATTCTTAATACCTTCCACAGAGCATCTCTATCAACTCTATCATATGCCTTCTCCAGATCCATAAATGCTACATACAAATCCATTTGCTTTTCTAAGTATTTCTCACATACATTCTTCAAAGCAAACACCTGATCCACACATCCTCTACCACTTCTAAAACCGCACTGCTCTTCCCCAATCTGATGCTCTGTACATGCCTTCACCCTCTCAATCAATACCCTCCCATATAATTTACCAGGAATACTCAACAAACTTATACCTCTGTAATTTGAGCACTCACTCTTATCCCCTTTGCCTTTGTACAATGGCACTATGCACGCATTCCGCCAATCCTCAGGCACCTCACCATGAGTCATACATACATTAAATAACCTTACCAACCAGTCAACATATATATATATATATATATATATATATATATATATATATATATATATATGGGAGCGGGGGGCTGAAAATCCTCCTCTTTTTTTTTTCTTTGCAAAAGAAGGAACAGAGAAGGGGGCCAGGTGAGGGTATTCCCTCAAAGGCCCAGTCCTCTTTTCTTAACGCTACCTCGCTAACGCGGGAAATGGCGAAAAGTATGAAAGAATATATATATATATATATATATATATATATATATATATATATATATATATATATATATATATATTTGGTAAACATGTGATTGAATCACATAAACGTTTACCAAATGGCGTCCTAGCTTCGTCTCTTTGATGTATATCAACTGACTTATATTTCTCTCTTGTGTCTCCCCTAATGATGTGATTATTACACGAAAGTGCACTTGGGAACTTATTGTGTTTCATTTTCCCCGTGGACTCATAGGAATATATATATATATATATATATATATATATATATATATATATATATATATATATATATATATATATAATCTTTTTTCTTTTTTTCATACTATTCGCCATTTCCCGCATAGCAAGGCAGCGTTAAGAATAGAGGACTGAGCCTTTGAGGGAAATCCTCACTTGAAATCCTCACTTGGCCCCCTTCTCAGTTCCTTCTTATGGAAAATTAAAAACGAAAGGGGAGGATTTCCAGCCCCGGCTACCTCCCCTTTTAGTCGCCTAAGACAGGCAGGGAATACGTGGGAAGTATTTTCTCCCCTATCCCCAGGGATAATATATATATATATATATATATATATATATATATATATATATAAAGAGAGAGAGAGAGAGAGAGAGGGAGGGGGGCAGACAGACAACGTACCAACCTACTGTGAGCTTTTGCCAGAAGGGCAAGGCTAGCGTGTGGCGCTATTCTCTAGAAAGAGAAATTTAATTGCTTTTATCCTATGAGGAAAAACGTAGCGTCCCCCACATCACATGGGCTAAATTCAAGTCGGTGAGGGAGGATCTATAGTGGGCTCAATTTACAAGTACAACCAGTGCAGTGATTTAGTGAATTTGCGTTATAGCCTCAGGTGGCGGGCGGTCAGTGTGGCAACCAATACTGGCCTCGAGCTTATATCCACACATCAACAATGGCCCCCTAATTATTGGTCACACTCATGGGGTTGCTTCCATCATGGACACTGATCGTAGCAGGTTTTAAGATTTTAGCTGAGTCAGTATCATTTCGCTATCTTTGTGAGTTACTTCTGTGATTTCATTTTGAGTCTATAGTTTATCTTCGCTGTCCTTGTGAGATCACTGTTTTTGGTGTTATACCCGAAGTGTTTTGTTCTCCACAAGCTAGTTAATGATTCATAAATAAATGCACGGCACGGAGCTTGCTTATTGTATGTAGGCTGTTTGAACTGCGCACAACTGGTAGCCGTGTCTGATATCACACAAACATACTTGTATGACGCTTACTCACGTTTGATTGTTGTATATACTCCAATCTTCTCTGCACACATTTGGTAGTTGTGTTCAATGTAATGTGGTCTATTAGGATTCCTGGTTACATATATGCTATTTTGACTGCACACACTTGGTAGCTTACGTCCAATGTCATATGCCTGCCGCTTACAAGTTTCCTCTTCTGCACGCACTTGAAAGCTGAGTCATATCGTGGACTAGGCTGGCTTGTTGCACAGATTATTTTTACGGCATATGATACTGCAGTGCCACGATGCTACGCTTGTTTCCTGCTTTATAGGCTTTTATTTTTCTAAAAACCCTTGGTAGCTGTCCTTAGTAAAGCATACTGTTATAAAAGGTCATATTTACACACAATTCCTTGAGCACGTCAGTATGATCCATAGTTATGATGAAATGACCTTTGAACTTTAGTCAGGTCATAGGTCAGGCCATCATATCCAAGGTTCATAACGTCGAGCTTAAGGGGTCAAGTTTGAGCTTTTACATGTTTTGGCTCTTCAAGAGTTTCCTTTAGTGGGTAGAATAAAATTAACATTAATAGTACTACTATTACTACTACCTGTTTCCTTTTCTATTTTCACTATCCTAAAGTTTGGAATTTTTATTGCTAGGAGGAAAAAGATCTGTATCCATGTAAAGGTGACAATGAAGATGTTAAAACATGTAAAACAGGTCTGCATCTGTTATTTGTTCTGCTCTGTGAAAGGCACCAACACTTTCTGAACTAAGCTAGGCTAGCCTTGAGGAATGGGTGGATGGATGTTTAAGTGGTAGAAAGTTTCTGACAAGCGCATGAGACAATAAGCTTAATTTGGCTACTAGCAGCTCTTCAGAAATGAAGCGCCAATACTTATATCCTCTTGTATCAAGTACAGACGTAAAGGTATCTTCCTCATTAATATTCAGCAGCTTTGTTTTAACGAGGAATATTTTACTTTACATAAAATCCACTGAGAAGTGTCTTGCATCAATGGCTACGCCCTTGAGGATTATCGCTACATCCACATACAATTCTATGAGGTTTGTGTTTTACACAGGAGACAGTTTTTTCTCATATCTTGATCCCTTGAGCACGACAGTGATGGCTCGACCTTTTGACTTGACCCTAAAAATCAGGTCAAAGGTCAGGCCATCATCCTTTACCTGAAGGTCGCATCGTCGTGCTCAAGGAGTTACCTGAAATCATCATATCAACCCTAAAAATGATTATAAACGATGAAATTATGCCTTTGATGTGTTTAGAGCCAGTATTAGTAGTGAAATCCCTGTTATCCAAGACTTTTATAGGGAAAAGGAGGACGCGTAACTTAAAGTTCTTTAATGCTGGTCCACCCAAAGAACAAGATGAGAAACGAAACCATAACAAGGACGGTATGGTTCTAAACAGGGTTTGTTCCAGTACGGTAGGTATGGATGTCTTTCATGGGGAGTATGGTTGTATGAGAGTAGGGCGTGGTTGTATGGTTGGCTCATGACAGTGTGATTACGTGGTGTCATCATGGCGAGTTGTGGTACAGGGTTAGAGTGAATGTTTCTGGTTGCTGCAGGTTTTCACAAGTATCGGAGGCCGCCTGCATTGCGCAATTCGCCCTTCACCTACTAACACTCTCCCCTAAGTTTTTGTGGCATGGAAGTCTTTGTGGAGTCGTCTGCAGTTCACCTTTTTCATCAAAAGTTCCTTCATATTTTGTTACATTGAAGCTTTGAATCTCTCAGTGCCTGTACATAGGAATTGTAGTTAGTTTTTATTCCAGGCACTACTTTCTAAAATCTACCTTTCACCTCCACCGCTGGTGGTACTGGCTTCCTCTTAACAAGAATTTATGTAGAATTGATATCGTTATAAGTTTACGAAAAGCCGTTTCTTAATAGAGACGAAATTTGCTTCCATAAACAAGAGTTAAAGAGAATTTCCTCATCCAGTGTGTGTGTGTGTGTGTGTGTGTGTTGCGAGACCGAGTGGCCGCCCCCACTTCTGTCATGACCCACTAGCCTAGTCTCCTCTATCCAACCCCCAGCACCCGCCGCTGCCTGTTCTCATCACCTGTCTCTCACGTCATTTCCCACATCAGATACTCGTCTTCCTGGGTTGCCCCTCATACATACCTACAGAAATCTTTCCCCGACTGCTGTTCATGCGCAAGCTGGTTGTTCACTACATGTTCCAGCAGTGTTCCTTATCAAAATACACTTGCCTCTGCTTGTAGTTGTATCAGCATGTGTTATCGATCACGCTGAATCACACACTCCTCGCAACGTGTGTCTTTTATCTCCTCTCAAACGGCAGAGCTCCCCACTCAGCCGTCCGTCTGAGGCAGCCTAACTACCCGTCACTTGTGGTAATACACCCCAGCGGCCCCTTAACTTTCTCTTCTACTTTCACTCTCCTTGCAATTTCTCTGTTTATATCACCATCCCTGAGGAATTCTCCTCAAACATGTAAATATGTTCCAAGCTCTGGCATCTTTACACAATATTCAAAGCCTAATGCTTGCAAATCGTTCTCGCCTCTTACATGCCATTTTTGGTTTGTATTCCTTATTTATAGGCACTTTGATTTGAACTTCGGTTTAATCCGTCTTTATCCAATGTTCACATCAAGGAAACACTACAGTGGTATACGTATGTTGCGTGCACGTATGGTGTTAAGGGGTGAAGGTGAAGGCTTGGAGCTCGGAGTCCGGGGCCACGTTGCTCGGGATAGCCCAACACACGCTCCGCTGACTCGACCAATTTTCATGACGTAATAAATGGTTCTAGTATTTAGCAACAGAATTAAAACTTCTGAAAACCGTGGAACAGAACAGCATTCTGCTGCAGTAGGGCTATCAACAGCGAAAGGTCATCAAGCCAGGATCCGTACCACACATCAGGGTACAAAAAAATATCTATACAGATGAAACTTTTCTCGTAAACTGCACGTATCCCTACCGAACCGCACATAAATGAAAGTGCTTGTGGAGGCACACACTCTCCACAAACATATTTACAAATGAGTGCCAATGAGATGCTTAGAATGAATGTATTAGTAGCATCACCTGTTTATCAATTAGCAAAAGCATGTATATTTTAAGCAATAAAAATGCTTAAACATGCACAGTAAAGTCTACTTGGATACTTCTCAGAGCAGAGCTTTTCAGTACGATGGTATAATTCTAAAGCACGACGGTGCGGCTCTTTGATATAATGGCCTAGCTGTGACCTGACCCTTTAAGGTCAGGTTAAAGGTCACGTCATCATACCTAAGGGTCTAACAGTACCATTATATTTAAGATGTCAATATTTTTAGTCTAATATGTTTACTGAATCTTTATAAGAGTAGTTAACTGAG